>NW_014577436.1:64652-70798 GCF_000485595.1 Priapulus caudatus
GCCACCGCGACTGAGAGAGAGAGATGCGCCCGCGAAGGAGAGCAACGTGCCAGAGAGAGGACGAGATGAGAGAGCGCAGAGAGAAGCGCAGGCCGCGCGCAGCATGCAAACTGCGAAAAGCAGCGGTGAGTCTGAACACAGAAGCCAGGACAAACGACAAACATATCTGTGCACTTATCGTATTACATTTAGAGTCAGCTCAAGAATGCGCTGTGCCCAACACGCGCTCCACGTAACCAGAATACCCTATAGTAGCTAATATTTTTACACGAGTGGTTGATACTGCATGGTCACCCCACCTTCACTGCACAGCACTGACCCTCAGGTTTAACTGCGTCAGGCCACCTAGGCTATCAACATCGACTACAGTTTACACTACTGCCCACCTATCCCACACATCATCTTCATTTACCACGCGGTTGAACACGCCTATTCTACAATACAGCGCTCCTTTTACAAAATCAGACAGACACGGACTCTCAGCCTCATGGCATCAACCCCACGGAAGCACCCAACCTCTCTGAATACAGGTGCCTCATTACGCCAGCCGCCTCAACCCACCCACCCATACACACAATCGAACTTTACACCAGCGTAAGCCCCACCCACCCTACAAACACACTCACGACACCAGCGGCCTGTCAGCTCGTCAACCCACCCCCCTACAACACTCAATCACTTACACCAGCTGGTCAACCAAACCCAGCCCTACAAAACAATCACATACCACCAGCGGTCACCCACCCACCCCTACAACACCAATCCACTTACACAGCGGTCAACCCACCCACCCTCACAACACACTAAACTTACAACCAGCTGCGTCAACCCACCCAGCCTACAAGAACAATCCATACACAGCGCGTCAACCCATCCACCCTACAACACAATCACTTACACAGCGGGTCAACCCACCCACCCTACAACAGCACTCACATATCACCAAGCGGCTCAATTCCCTACCCACCCTACCAACACACTCACATACCCACCAGCAGCGTTCAACCCACCACCCTCAACACACTCACATGACACCAGTAGGTTCACCCATCCACCCTACAACCACAAATCACTTACACCAGCGCGTCAGACCCACCCACCTACAAACACGACTCACATACCACCAGCGCGTCAATCCACCCACCCTACAACACACTCACATACAACCAGCGCGTCAACCCACCCACCCTACAACATCACTCACATACACCATCGGTCAAACCCACCCACCCTACAACACACTCACATACCCAGCGTCAAATTCCACCCACCATACAAACACACTCGACATTACTCACCAGCGGTCCAACCCACACCTACAAACACACTCACATACACCAGCGGCCGTCAAACCCACCCACCCTACAACACACTCACATACACAGCGGTCAACCCACCCACCCTAAGCAACCACACTCACATACACAAGCCGATCAAACCCACCCACCCCACCAACACAACTCACATACACAGCGGTCAACCCACCCACCTTACAACACCACTCACATACACCAGCGGTCAAGCCCACCCACCCTACAACACACTCACATACACCAGCGGCCAACCCACCCACCTTACAACACACTCACATAACACCAGCGGCTCAACCCACCCACTCCCGTACAAACACACTCACAGTACACCAGTGCGTCAACCCACCCACCCTACAACACACTTCACATACACCAGCGCCGCCAACCCCACCCACCCTAAAACACACTCACATACACCAGCGGCCAATCCACCCACCCTACAACACACTCACAATACACCAGGCGGCTCAATCACCCACCCTACAACACACTCACATACACCAGCGGCCACCCACCTACAACACACTCAACATACACCAGCCGGTCAAACCCACCCACCCTACAACACACCTCACTACACAGCGGTCAACCCACCCACCCTAAAACACACTCACATACACAGCCGGCAAAACCCACACCACCCTTACAACACCACTCACATTACACCAGCGCGTCAATCACCCACCCTACAAGCACAACTCACATACACAGCGTCAACCCACCCACCTACAACACACTCACACTACACAGCGGTCAACCCCCCCCTACAGTGTGTGTGTGTGTGTGTGTGTGTGTGTGTGTGTGTGTGTGTGTGTGTGTGTGTGTGCGTGCGTGCGTGCGTGCGTACCTGCGTGTGCGTGTGCGTACGTGTGCGCATGCGTGCAGGTGTGTGTGCGCGTGCGCGTGCGTGTGCGTGCAGTAAATATGTTAACAGCCGATATTTTACTTCTTAGCGTGAACTGAATAGTGAAAATGTCGTGACCTAAAATGTCGTGGACTCTACAGAGTACACACATGTATAGCGAGGGTTGTGTGGATAGTTTAGATAATCATGTATAGTAATAACGTAGTTAACTCATACTATGTGTAGTCTGTAGTGGGTAACGTTGGTAACAATCGCAAACACCTAACTACGCCAACGAGTTATTGACTACGGTATTGTTGTGTCGCGACAGCACACGCTGATTTGCTGTGTTTGACTGACGTCTAAACGACAGACTAACGAATAGATACGTATTCGTACTATACGATTCGTCCGTGTTTAAAATAACTAGGTCGCATGTTATAGACACCTACCAATCTGTTCAAGTTTTTTCGTAAAATGTAGTTGAAGTATTCTCAGCGCGAACCAATGCACAGAATATTTCTGTTGTAGAATATTTCTAAGATGGTTTAAGTATTTAAAAAAACAATAAAGACAGAAAATACATAGAAAGGCAACTTGTTATTATGCCGCAATTTAAAAAAATTGCAGATGTATTCTTTATGTGTCGTAATTGTCCGAAAACAATGTCGACGTGTGTGATCGTGGTAGTGTACAATAAGCTGGCCATGAATGATGAACGTAAACACTAACAATAGTTTGATAGCTTATTATAGACATAAGCAACGTGAAATCTTTTATTTTAAATAAATATTTTATTCATCATATTTTGGTTACATCAGATTTGCCATTTGCTTGCGCACGGAAGACAATCATGAAGATGTATCCAAGTAAACAAGGTGGATTGAGTACACCTGGTACCTGCCGCATTACAGCAATCACGATAGTGGAGAATATCTATACCCCGTAAAGACTGCAAAATTGGATCCCACATCAAACTAGTCCACACCAACATGTGCCAAGCGTGCGCCAAATCGTAGCGAACAGACACATAATTTGATCCCACATCAAATGAGTCACTGGTTGACTGTGCATGCTCAGTTCAGCTCGCTACGTCACCTTGCAGACAGATACTGTACGTTTGTGTGACCTAAATAAGCCTATGCACATGCGCATTGCGAAATTTAGCGTGGTAGGCACCGGATTGCGTACAGACAAAGCTTGGAGCGAGATAACTTGGTCCGGGCCAAGTTATCCCGGGCTTGGCCCTCCTTCATTTGCGGGGCCAAATCGGTGCGGGCCAGCGTGTATTTGGAGCGAGATAGCGTGTACACACTGCAAAAATTTGACGCACGCCTGGCCTGGACTAGAGTTTGGCACAAATACGAAAATAACACGCGGTTTAGCGCACTGCGCTACGTCTTTCTGTTGCATTTTCGCATCTCCGTAATCAGAATAAGCCCGGCCTTCTTCTTTGATTGACATGAATGGGGCGTCACCGACGTGACCAGTTCCTGTACCCTACTGTATATCCCCAGCCTGTTTTCTTTTCGTAAATAATGAAATGCCCGGCCGATGCATTTCGCATCGAAGAGGAAAATTTCTGCATTTTCACTCGCTGTCGGAAGTGAACGAGTGCGTCATTCATTGTCATTAAACAATTGAGCAAAACACAGCACACTGCACGACAGAGGTTGGAATGTTCGGAGCCAATGTTTACATGTCACACCGCCATCTCTTGGATGTTTTATAAGTAAATATGGGGATTTAAAAAAAAAATGCGTTTTTAATGTATTTACCACAATTTACGTATAGAAACTATGTTATTTTTACTGATTTCTCTGTATCTTTCCTTGGAGTTTTCTTCGTCTTTCAATGCCTTTCGGTAGATTTTCCTGCGTTTTCAGCGTGATTATTATTTTGCGCAGGCACTCATTTTGGAAATCCTCCAACATTTTTACTTCTTCCTTAGTTAAGTTAGTCCATGTTTCACTGTTATTTAGGAAGGAATGTAAAACTGTGCATTCGTATAATTTCACTCTTGCTTCTATAGTATGATTTCCATAATTTTGCTCTTCTCCCCATGATAATATTTCCCTCATCATGAACCTACATTTTTCAGTTTGGACGCTTAATCATATATAGTTATAACCTCCTATATTTTTAATTAAATCTCCTTGGTATGAATATTTGGTGCATTTTTTGATTACTTGGTTGCCTATCAATATCTCCTTCTCTATCTTTTCTTTGTTTGTGAATTTTATAACCATTGTATTTTTTGGGATTAAATTCTAATCTTTTTGATTCAGCTAATCTGGAGCATGACTGAGCGATTTTTGTTACTGTTTTATAATCTCCAATTCCTAGAATCCCTTCGCCTCGTACACGCGAGTGCGGGTTTGAAAAATATATCGCTGTAAAGCTTGTTTTATATATCATTCCACCTTGCGCGCAGTCCGTGTAGCCCACAGTTCTGTGAAACCTGCACGTGTTATAAGTGCATGCGCAAGAAATCGTGTCTAGTTGTCTCGCAACAGTGTGTTAAGGGCTGTATAGGGATGATGGCGTTTTATGCGGAAAGGCTCCGGCGTGTCTGAGCTCCAACGTCAAAACCAAACGAGCAATATGAGATACTTATGTTACTCAGCTGATATTCCTGCACTACACAAGGATATTCTATCTACATCTATCTATACTATCTATCTATCTATCCTATCTATCTAATCTATCTGTCTATCTCGCCTCTATATATATTATTATATATATATATATATAATATATATAAATGCTGTTGTGTGTGTGCGGGTGCGTGTGCGTGTCGCGTTGCGTGTGCTGTGTGCGTGTGCGTGCTTGCGTGTCCGTGTGCGTGGCTCACTGTGGCGTTGTGCGTGTGCGTGTGGTGTGTCGTGGTGCGCGCGCGCGTGCCGTGGTGTGTGTGATCGTTGGCCTGTGTGATACAAGAAACCAAAATATAGCTCGTTGGCTTAGCTGCAACCATTTTGCTTGAAACATTATTGTAAGATATATCACTCTGTGGCTAAATGAATAAAATAGGAAAATGGGAAACAATAATAACTGTTTGTAGCACTACTGTACTAGGTCTGCGCCACTTGTCAGTACGATGACTACGGAGTGTCTAGTCATTTTTACCGTGTTACCAATAATAATTTCAGGAGGGAATAATAATAGATCTATTATTATTATAGATCTATAATAATATATATAATAATTATTCTCTCCTGATAATTTGATGGTGTCGTAATTAAGGGGGTTAAACATGCCGAATAAATACATTCACTTGTTACGTTCGCAGCTAGTAGGTGATGATCTCAAGCCTCGATGCCCTAATTGTCTGCATTTAAGTCAAATTTCAAAATTGTTGCGGTGATTTCGGCTGCTGATGGTCGATTCAAATAAATAATTAGATTATAACATGAGCAGTAATAGTTTATCCTCGGCCCATCAGGTTCTGTGACTCGCGCGTGCGTTTAGCTTTGCGAAGACGAACGTCAAAAAACGGATTGACCGAGTCGATCTCCACTCGCTCAACCATCTCACTGCCCGGGCGGGCTCATGGAGAACTAATTTCTTACGTGCATATACGCCGCTATTAACATACATCATCAACATACATACTACTACATATACATACATACATACATACATACATACATACATTACAACATATACATACATACATACATACATACATACACTACACTCCCCCACCATACAGTACATACATACATAAACATACAACATATCATACATACATAAACATACATACATACATACATTACATACAAAATACATACATACATACATACATACAAACATACATACATACATACTCATACATATCATACCAATAACAAACATACATACATACATTACATACATACATTCATACATACCATACATACCATACATACATACATACATCACACCCCGCGCACGCCGCCACCTGCGCCACGCCGCACGCGCACCGCGCACCGCTGCGCGGCCGCGCG
>NW_014577436.1:72059-81464 GCF_000485595.1 Priapulus caudatus
CAATATCGTCCATATTATATCATTGTAATTTCTAAAAAAACTATACAGACCATCCGCTAGACGCTGTGGGCGTGCGCCGGCTCGAATTTGGGCACGTTCCTTCATGAGGACACGATTCATAATGAAAATCCCGGCGGTCTGCGAGGTGCGCATACTCCTGCGGAACTGCGGTTCATCTAGACGCGCAAGCGCTTTATGCGATCACAGGCAAGCTGTGCCACGGCATCTTGTATCATGTCTCTCTGGTTTGAGGTGGTATCAAATTTGCAGTCTGGTACGGTTATTTAAAATTGCAGAGAATAAATGGGTAAGCTTGAACCAGTAAGAAACTCGGCATGATCGGTTTCAGGGTTGCGTGTAAAGGGTGTCGCACTGTGCTGGCTTTAGCTAGGCTTGATGATGCTATACAATTACTGAGTAGGTTCAGGTATCTGCTTGTTATATAAAATTTGTCATCAAACGAATATTATCACTCGCAACAACCTATTGAATTTTATTATATTCCTGATATTTGTGTGTATTTATACGCGGAAGGATGTTCAAAATGTGTCAAACGAAGCTGTGTCTATAAGAAGTGTGCCTGTGTGCCAGGTGCGTAGTGCGCGCGTGCGTTAGTGGATACGTTGTGCGCGCGGTTATTATGAGTGCGTCAGTGTCTGTACACCTGTTTACAGCGCGTACTTGGCGTCACCTTGTCGGCTGTACGTATGTGGCGTGCGCCATTAAGAACTTACCTACTTGCGTCTTTCCCACAGTTTATCTGTTGTTCGTTAATAACCCATCGTTCGATGCGCTGCACAGTTGGCACCGCCATGCGCATGCACATGCCACGTCTGCCTGACCAAGTCGGCCGTGAAATCGGCTGGGTGGTGGTGTGTGCATGTGGCTGGTTGGTGAGTGTATGGCACTGTGATGGTGTGGTGGCCAGTGGTGGTGTGTGGTGTGGTCCGCTGAAGCGATTTTTAAAAAACGATGAAGAGGGATTTTTGGCTGGGTCGCCGGGCCGGTTACCAGAAGACATACGCCACAACAAGGCCGCGCATTGTTTGCCGCACCAGCGCATGTTGCGGACCAGATTGTAGGTTAATTAATGTACAAAATTATTTTAAGTAGCACTTACTCGCGTGCAGTTGCTGGCGATTGGCGCAAACTCCGTTTTGGTGCTGAGATACTTGCTAGTGGAAAAGAAAAGCAAATTTGGTTACATGGAATGGCGTCTTCGTCGAGCTTTTATGTTGAACACGGCTCGGCCTCGGCTATTGCGCCCAACCTGAAAAGCATTTACGGGCCGCGTGCGTGGCACGTACGGCGCTGCGGTGGAGTAATGAGGGAGAAGAAGGGAGATTAAGGAGTTAGCTTATTACTCCACGGTGCTGCTAAGATTTCGTTGCATTCGACGCAGGATGCCTGCGTAGCGAGATGGAGGTTCGTTGTCGTTCAGGGATACTACAGATTA
Organism: Priapulus caudatus; assembly: GCF_000485595.1. NCBI lineage: Eukaryota > Metazoa > Priapulida > Priapulimorpha > Priapulimorphida > Priapulidae > Priapulus > Priapulus caudatus. The sequence continues at coordinate 73,516 of NW_014577436.1, forward strand.
TGTACCCGAGGTAAATATCATGATATATGTATACACAAGGTGACCTGAAATGTTGTTTCTAATACCGTACCGCCCTGCGCTCCATAAATGCGAGGCGGAAGTCTTCGCTTCAGTCACGTTGGTAATTGTCGCTAAAGCCGCGAAAACGGTAGAAAATAGGAAGGTTTAGACCGGCCTTCTGATTGGTGATTTGGAAGAGTCTGCCTCTGGACTTGTAGCCAAAATCTGAATTATCTACCAAAACCTGAGTGTCGCTGGTAACTAATGCGTTCCACGAAATAAACAGAATAGCGTAGACAAACGTATTTGCGTATAGTGCCTACACTGATATCTGATGTACCTGTTAATACGCGGACGTACGGATACGCAAATCGTATTATTATTTTTAACGTAACAAATCGGCGCTATGCCGCCTCTCATTAATGTAAGTTAAGATGAAAATACAATTGCAAAAGGATTGCAATTTAGTATATTATAGTGTTATATTAAGAGCAAATATGTGTGTTTTCATGGAAAATACACCAGAAAAATTACTTATCTACGGTTTATAACAAAAACAAACATTACAATGCGTTTGTTCTCTTGTTTTGAAGGTTTTACGACTTCTCGTACTTTATCGCGTGGTTTTCATATGCTGCCCGTGGGGCGGTACGGTTTATGTAAACACTAGGGTACATTATATGCTAGGGGGGGATAACATGGTTGGTACACTTGTGATATACATTACGTACCTGGGTAAATTATCTGTATGTACTGATACGACAACGCCCCTTCAGCTTAGGCGCTAGGCTTGGGGCCGTTTCACAAGCGTCGTTACGCACGCACGCACGCACGCACGCACGCACACACACACACACACACACATACATACACACGCCTTCGCACGCACGTACGCACGCATGCACTGGCCACATACGTAGGCCTGGGGCGAATGCAAGACTGTACTATATAGTACAATAAGTACAATAAATACTTCTCGCAATAAAACCGTGATTGCTTTTAATATGGCCACGAATTCAAATATGCGTACGTGCGCGCTTCTCGGCGTACCACCTCTACGAGAGAATCGAAAGTGCTTCCGCGAGTTATATGTAAATGCAAAATGCCTGAAATGCGTATTCGTGTAGGACGGGGGCATGACGTCGCGGCTGCCTCGCATCTCGGACGCATGAGGATCAATTTCTTCCTCCGACGCGTTAACGTGTATGCGTGCTGTGCGTTCTCTCTCGTGAGAATTCCTACTTAATTCCTGCTCTCACAGATCAATTAGTGTGCCTTGGGAACCCTCTTTTGCTTACTTTAAATCGTTAACAAAACATTTCAAAGGTCTATAGTGATCAGTAATGCAAGCGCATATCTTGAAAGAAAATGCGGTGAGGTAAGTGTATTCCTTTGCTCCTGCCAGGATGTCAATCTGAATTGTTGCTCTCGTATAGTATTAGGATGCGCTTGTAGAGGAACCTAAATGCTGTATTTCGGCTCTTAAAATACGGTGTTCTTTGATAGTGTTGCGAATACTATACAGTAAGTGTAACTATTGCATTGAGCACATACCACTCACGACTGCATCATAATAGGTATTATAAAAAATGAATTTATTCATTGATTGGCTTTCTGAACCAGTTCTATAGATGAAGAAAATCATTGTTGCAGGAGAGGAGAGAATTTTGTGACATAATAATAATAATAATAATGTGATGATGTTAAGGTGAAGACGAATGATAAGTTGATAATAATGTTACGTAATCAATCTCTGGAGACTCACCCCGTAAGTCGTTGCTCGTATGTAGTGTGAGCAACAAATGCGACATTTGCAGGCAGTGTAACATAATTCTATACATTGAACACACGCTGAATCTTTTTGGTACCGCATTTCGTAGGCTTTTAATTCCTACAATTCAATAAATTATGCAATATAGCAATTTTCTATCCATCTATTTACTAAAATGTCTTTTATTTGTTTACCTTTATAATCATTTATTAATTTGAGTGGTAAATACAACTCATTAAAGTTTTTTTAAACTATGAAGACATTTTAAATACCCACACACTCATAGTAGTCTAGTCGTTAGTATAATTATTGTCACGTGCCAGTTATCCTTACATGACGTAAAATGCTAGTTGATGTATTACCATATTAACGTAAACTGTGCTCAAATGAACCAAGTTGTGGTTTGTTGTATGTTTATAACTCTTGCATGTGTTCTTGTAGGTGGATGTGTGTGAACTATAAACTTTTAAATGTATAAACCTTGGGGTTATTAGCTTGATGGCCAGAAACAGCTACTAATCGACACAAGAACTCATCGATGCTTATATAAACCGTCTTTTTTACTCGGTTCAACAACTTCTTCATCTCTCTATCTGTCTCCCCCCTCTCTCTCTCTCTCTCTCTCTCTCCCTTCGCCTCGTACACGCGAGTGCGGGTTTGAAAAATATATCGCTGTAAAGCTTGTTTTATATATCATTCCACCTTGCGCGCAGTCCGTGTAGCCCACAGTTCTGTGAAACCTGCACGTGTTATAAGTGCATGCGCAAGAAATCGTGTCTAGTTGTCTCGCAACAGTGTGTTAAGGGCTGTATAGGGATGATGGCGTTTTATGCGGAAAGGCTCCGGCGTGTCTGAGCTCCAACGTCAAAACCAAACGAGCAATATGAGATACTTATGTTACTCAGCTGATATTCCTGCACTACACAAGGATATTCTATCTACATCTATCTATACTATCTATCTATCTATCCTATCTATCTAATCTATCTGTCTATCTCGCCTCTATATATATTATTATATATATATATATATAATATATATAAATGCTGTTGTGTGTGTGCGGTGCTGCGTGTGCGTGTCGCAGTTGCGTGTGCTTGTGCGTGTGCGTGCTTGCGTGTGCGTGTGCGCTGGTTCCCCTGTGCGTGGCGTGTGCGTGTGTGTGTGTGGTGCGCGCCGCGTGTGTCCGTGTCGTGTGGTGATCGTTGGCCTGTTGTGATACAAGAAACCAAATATAGCTCGTTGGCTTAAGCTGCAACCATTTTGTGAAACATTATTGTAAGATATAATCACTTCTGTGGCTAAATGCAATAAAATAGGAAAATGGGAAACAATAATAACTGTTTGGTAGCCACTAACTGTACTAGGTCATGCGCCACTTGTCAGTACGATGACCTACGGAGTGTCTAGTCATTTTACCGGTGTTACAATAATAATTTCAGGAGGCGAATAATAAATTAGATCTATTATTATATAAGATGCTATCAATAATATATATAAAATTATTCTCTCCTGTAATTGATGCGCTCTGTCGTAATAAGCGGGGTTAAACATGCCCCGAATAACATACATCACTTGTTAACGTTCGCAGCTAGTTAAAGCGTGATGATCTCAAGCCTCGATGCCCTAATTGTCTGCATTGAAGTCAAATTTGCAAAATTGTTGCGGTGATTTGCTGCTGTATGCGATTCAAATAATAATTAGATTATAAATGAGCAGTAATAGTTATCTGGCCCATCACCCGTTCTGTGACTCGCGCTGCGTTTAGCTTTGCGAAGACGCAACGGTCAAAAAAACGGATTGACCGAGTTCGATCTACTGCTCCAACCATCTCACTGCCCGGGCGGCTCATGAGGGAAGCTAACTTTTACGCTGCATATACGCGCTATAACTCTCTAAACATACATACTATACATACTACATACATACATACATACATACATACATACATCATACATTCAACATACATACATGACATACATACATACATACATACATACCACTACACCCACCATACAGTACATAACACATACATACATACATACATAACATCATACATACATACATACATACATACATACATACATACATACATAAATACATACATACATACATAATACATACATCAACATACATAACATACATTACATACATACATCATACATACCATACATCAAGCATACATACATACATCACCCGCCACGCGCACCTGCGCCACGCGCGCACGCGCACCGCACGCTGCGCGCGCCGCAGGCGACGCACGCACGCACGCACGCCACGCCGCACGCACGCACACACGCCACACACGCACACACGCACACACAACACACACACACACACACACCATACAACAGCACATAACATACACACGCCTTCGCACCGCACGTAACGCACGCATGCACTTGGCCACATACGTAGGCCTGGGCGAATGCAGGACTGTACTACTATAAGTACACATAAGCGTACAATAAATACTCGCGCAAATAAAACCGGATTGCTTTAATATGCCACGCCAATCTCAATATGCGTCACCGTGCGCGCTTCTCGGCGTACGACCCTCTAACGAGAGAATCGAAAGTGCTTCGCGAGTTATATGTCAAAATCGCAAAATTGCCTTGATAATGCGTATTCGTGGTAGGGACGGGGCATGAATTGATCGCGCGCTGCCTCGCCATCTCGGACGCATGAGGGATCGAATTTCTTCCTCCGACGCGTTTAACGTGTAATGCGTGCTGTTGCGTTCTCTCTCGTGAGACCCATTCCTCACCCTATTCTCTCGCTCTCACCAGATCAATTAGTGTCCCCTTGGAAACCCTCTCTTCTTGCTTACTTTCTTTTCAATTCGTCACACACAACACTCCTTCAACAGGTCTCCATATACGTGATCAGTAATCCCGCACGCCGCAACTATCTTGAAAGAAAATCGGTGACGTTAACCGTGTAATTCCTTTGCTCCTCCAGCGATGTCAATCTGAATTGTTGCTCTTCGTATAAGTTTAAGGAGCGCATTGTAGATGGAACCTAAATGACTGTATTCGCGCTCTTAAAATAACGGTGTTTCTTTGATAGCTGTTGCCCGACAACTATACAGTAAGCCCTGTCACACACTCCGGCATTGAGCTGCGGCAGCATACCACTCACGACTGCATCCATAATAAGGTATTATAAAAAATGAATTTATTCATGATGTTGGCTTTCTGAACCAGCTCTCTAAATAGATGAACGAAATCATTGTTGGCAGGCATGATGAGGAGAAGTTTTGTGACATCAATGAATAATAATAATAAGTGATGATTGTTAAGGTGAAAACGAGATATGATTAAGTATAATAATGCTTACGTATCAATTCTCTGCGAGACTCCCCCGTAAGGATCTCGCTCTTGCCTCGTATGTACGTGTCGAGCCACCACCAATCGACTTTCGCGCATCGCAACCATCCACTCTCTATACCATTGAACACCGCTACTGCAACTCTTTTCGCGTACCGCCCATTCCGCCTCCACGCCTCTTCTCAAATTCCTACAAATTCAATAAATTTATGCAATATACAATTTTTCTATCCATCTATTTAACTAAATGTTTTTATTTGTTTACCTTTATAATCATATTATTTAATTGAGTGGTAAATACAACTGCATTAAAGTTTTTTAAACTTGAAGACCATTTTAAATACCCACACACTCTACGTCAAGTCGTAGTCGTTAATATACCCACTTCATCTCCGCTCACCGCTCAGTTACCCCCCCCTTACATGACGTAAAAATGCTATGTTGATGTATTACCGATATTATACGTAAACTGTGCTCAAATGATAACGCAAGTTGTGTATTGTTGTATGTTTATACCACCTCATCTGCGCCTCTCTCTTCGCTACCGCGTGGATGTGTGTGAACTTAATAAACTTCGTTAAATGGTATAAAACTATTGCGGATTATTAGCTTGATGGCCAAGCAAAACAAGCTACTAATCGACACAAAAGAACTCATCAGGGATGCTATATAAACCGTCTTTTTTTACTACGGTTCAACAACTATCTTCATCTCTTCTAATCTGTCTCCCCCCCCCCTCTCTCTCGTCTCTCCTCTCTCTCTCTCCATCTCTCTCTCTCTCTTCCTCCTTCGCTCCCTCGCTTCCCCTCTTCTCCATCGTCTCCCATCTTTCTCCCACCCTCTCTCTCTCTCTCTGCTCTACATGTCACGTCTCAGTCATCAATAACTCTCTCTTCTGCCGCTATCACTCTTCTCTCCGGTCCTCTCGCCTCTCGTCTGTTGATTAACAGGGTTTGATCGGTCGCGCAATGCGCCATTGTAACTCTTTAACACGTCGCAAACTGCATGCAGCGCCCCTTCCCAGCACCTCAGGATATTAGAATTAGCCAGAGCGAGAGCAGCCAGTCTGACGTGGAGTTTGACACGTCGGTGCACCGCCTGTATTGTTTACATGAACCACATATTATTGACGCGAATTAAACACAGTGTTGTGCCGGCCGCCGCACGTACAGCAGCGTGTTGAACAACGGAGTTAGCGGCGTCCATAGCGCAGCGCCTGAAATAAGCAAATCGAACAGAAAGTAACTTAACAAGTACTCAACTGTACTGTCGTACACAAGATAACACTGTATTCATTGTTAAAAACGCTACAGATCATGCTCTATACTCCCGCTCGCAAACTTTTGCCAGCTCCATTGCATGCGAATTATCTGCAAAGTTGTCTGAAACACATTTTCAAACACAAAAATTACCAACCGGATCGCCAGTGGCTTACGCCACCATGACGGAGTGGGTCACGGAATACACAACAAAACCAATCTTACTTCTAATGCTTCTATAGACGTCCACGAGGCCATCTATAACTTGCGTGCATATAATGCAAATTATGCACTCTAGCTGCCGAATTTCGGCGAAAAAAAATTGCCAAAAAAGGCCTTTTCTAGAGACGAAATAGTGCGCCTCTTTAGAGAGAGATCGAGTACATGAAACGATGACGTGGTGCGGCGGAGATGATGACGATGCAGAACCTCGCACCCCTATTGTTTGCCATGCGTATTTAGAACTGAATAAATTTTGCCGGGTTGAATTAACGTGACTTTGTAGAGCTAATCATTAGCTGTGTTTTACATGATTTAATCGCGGTTAAATTTACAAGACTGCAGCCAATCAAAGCCTGCGTGTTACACAAATACACCGCAGCTCAACCTAATTATTAACTGTGTTTTACACAATTTGGTCGGAGTTTATTTACGAGACTTTGTATCCTATCAGGAGCTGTTGAAGAATTTAACCGCAGTTATATATAACCAGGGGTAAAATAATTTATTCTGCATGAGACACGGCGTCGGTCGCATGCATGCAATGCGTGTCCGACTTACCAGCGCATGTCAGCCACAGGGAATGCTCGCATTTCGGATCAGTAACGCCTTGGCTCACAAGAATCTTTATTGATGAATTTATTAACGGTTGATATTTTAACAGGTGGCCAGTGATGGAGTATTTCTGGGGATGGATTGTGGTGGAGAGGAAGAATGTGTAGGGAAATGGGATGAGTTAATTGTAGGAGCTAGGTGCGAATGAGGAGGAGGGGGAGGGGCAGGAGAAGGAGGAGAGGGTGAGCAGAAGCAGCAGGAGGGGGGAGGGGCAGGAGAGGAGGTCCAGCGGGCCCACGATTGCAACGTTGAATCCTGTTTGAAATTACGTCATGACGTTGATCAATAAGATTAAATAAGATACAACGTCCGCTCGAAACGTCGAAATTACGTCTATTCAACGCTGTTACTGTACCTGACTTTGTTTCAACGTCTATTCAACGCTGTTACTGTACCTGACTTTGTTTCAACGTCTATTCAACGCTGTTACTGTACCTGACTTTGTTTCAACGTCTATTCAACAGCTGGTTACATGCTTACCGGTGACTTTGTTCTCAACGTCTATTCAACGCTAGCGTACTGTACCTGACTGTGTTTCAACGTCTATTCAACGCATGTTACTGTAGCCTAAACTTTGCTTTCAACCTGCTTCATTCAACGCTGCGTACGTGTGACCTGACTTTGCTTTCAACGTCTATTCAACGCTGCGTACTGTACGCTGACTTGCCGATGTTTCAACGTCTATTTCAACGCTGTTACTGTTACCTTTAACTTTGGCTTTCAACGTTCTAATTCAACCCCGCGGGGGGGCGAAGGTGT
>NW_014577436.1:81489-83671 GCF_000485595.1 Priapulus caudatus
GATCTACATTGTCACTTTCTCACTAACTCTCTCTCTGCCTGTACTGTACCTGACTTTGTTTCAACCTCTATTCAACGCTGGTACTGTACCTGACTTTGTTTCAACGTCTATTCAACGCATTAACTAGAATCCAATTGTATATATATGCGTGTATTTATGTATGAATCTAGTCATATACTGCACACATCTAGGCCTATATATCATTTGGTAGAGAGTGAGCAGGTCGGTATATCATCAACGGGTTATTTACTAAACTCTACCTCAGCAGACGACATACGTACGTGATCCATGTCTCATCAAAAATTGGAATAATTTCGCAACTAAACTAGGTTAGGATTTATCAACGTCAAAATATTAGTTTGATTAATTTGACGTTATAGTTTGACCAATTATTTTTTATAATTAATTACCCGTCACCCAACCATTGACAACAAGGAGTCGCGGGAAAAACATTAAATCAAAATCATGAAAATATGAAGATGAATTGATAATTTTTTGTGGTAACTTTTATACAGAGACTTATACAATTATTGAATTAAATCACAAAACGCAAAACAATATTGACTGACTGGTGAGCTTAGTAACATTCATAGAGCATCTTCGAAAGGTTGCGTATCCCCATGATGTCATAAATTGAACTAGTTTCAAATTTATCCACGTGAACGTGATAGTTTGACGTTGTAGTTTACTTAATTATCTTTTCAATTAATTACTCCTAATATTATCAGGAACCATTTAGAACGAGGAACCATTTAGAACGAGGTGACGTGAGAATAAAGATTAACAGAAATCATCAAATTAAGAAGCTAACAATTTTTGGCTGAGACTTAAATACGGATACGTGTATAATTGATAGTGTATAACAGTGAACTGAACATCATTGGTATAGCATCTTCGAAAAGTTACATTTCTCAATAATGTAAGTTCTCGTCCGAATTCGATTAGTTTTAATTTTGAAACTTGCAACAATAACAAATAGATTGGCCAAGGGGAAAACTGCATGTATACATTTTCACGTGACTTATGATAATCATGTGATCGACACGTAGTGGTGATTGGCTGGGACTCGCGATTTGACGCCGACCAGCGCGTAGAAATAGAACAGTTTCTATTCCTGCGATTGCAGTCGGCGACCGCTAATTTCGATCGTAAGCGGTCGCAAGAGAACTCATGTCGAGTTTAGTCGCCGATGTTTTTATCGGCGATCTGGCCGGTTTTGGTCATACGATCTTCAAATTTTGTCGGCGACCAGATCGTAAGGGCGACCTGAGTGTGGCTTTACTATAAAATCTAAAAGTAATGTGAAACGCGTGAATACCGAGTTCACACATGCCTGGTATCTGCAAAATGGATAATTATTGCTTCATAATTAGGATGAAGTATGCACAAGAACGCACCCGTACATACTCGCGTACGCACAAACGTGCGCGCGGGCGTAACGCAGTGTGTGTGTACATATACGAGCGTACGTGCGTAGGAGTGTGCATACTGAACGCGTTCCTGCGTGAATTCTCACAAGGGAGCTTTATTTAACCATTTTCTATACTTTGATCACAATCTCTTTACTGACTATTGGATTAAATTTTAAACGAAAAAAACAACAACGAAAAAAGAGCAGCAACGAGTGCGTGTCTGTAATGATGCACAAAAGTCTGGGGAAATTTTTTATTTAGAACTTTAATTAAATTTTACAAATCGTTTTACCTACAGGTGGCGCCCTACATCATACATGACGCAGGTGGCGATGTACACCAGGGCGAGCTACGTACGTTCCGGCGCGGGTCAGACAACGAGGTGCCCGCGCGGCCGCGGGGTACCGAGCGCGCCTCCAAGACTCGCTCGATGTTCGTCGACACACGCCTCGGCGTCTGGGAGGAGGAGCCGGTGAAGCTGCTGCTCGGCACGACGCCAGGCGACGTGTCGCCTTCCAGCAAGGCCTGGTGCCCGCAGGATTACTCCGAGGTGAGCGAGCAAGAGCGAGCAGACAGATGCACGCTCACATGCGGACGTATCCCGGGGAAGGCATAGAGAAATGCACACTCACGTGCGGGCCTATCCAGGGAAAGGCATAGAGAAATGCACACCCACGTACGGGCCTATCCCGGGGAAGACATAGAGAAATGCACACCCACGTACGGGCCTATCCCGGGGAAGGCATAGAGAAATGCACACCCACGTACGG
>NW_014577436.1:83681-85984 GCF_000485595.1 Priapulus caudatus
GCGTGCGCATATCCCGCGGAACTGCGCGTCTCATCTGCGCGCAGCGCTTAGGATCAACAGCAAAGCTGTGCCACGCAATCTTGTATCATGTCTCTCTGGTTTGATGTGGTATCAAATTTGCAGTCTGTACGGGTTATTAAATTGCAGGAATAAATGGTAACTTGAACCAGAAGAAAACTCACGCGCATGATCCGGTTTCAGGGTTTCGGGTAAAGGTGTCGCCACTGTGCTGGCATTTAGCAGGCTTGATGCATGCTATATCAATTACTGAGATAGTTCAGCGTATCTGCATTGTTATAACAATTTTGTCATCAAACGAATATTTACACTCGTGAATTTTATTCATTCCTGATATTTTGTGTATTTATACGCCAAGGATGTTCAAAATGTGTCAAAACGAAAGCTGTGTTATAAGAAGTGTGCCTGTGTGCAGGTGCGTACGTGCGCGCGTGCGTTAGTGCGTACGTTGTGCGCGCGTTATACTGCGTGCGTCAGTGTCTACGTACACCTGTTACACGCGCGTACCTGCGTCACCTGTCGCGTACGTATGTGGCGTGATTAAGTAACCCTTACCTACCCTTGCGTCCCTTTCCCACCCGCTTAATCTGTTGTTTCGTTAATAACCCATCGTCGATGCCGCCTGCCACAGTTGCGCCCCACGCCTGCCGCATGCCACATGCCGCCTGCCGCCTGCCACAAGTCGCGTGAAAAATCGGCTGGTGTGGTGGTGTGGTGGTGGTGTGGTGGTGGTGTGGCTGGTGTGGTGGTGTGATGGTGTGGTGGTGTGGTGGTGTGGTGGTGTGGTCCCGCTGAGCCGATTTTAAAAACGATGAAGACCGATTTTTGGGTGTGCGCCGGCCTTACCAAAAGCAATACGCCACAACAAGGGGCGCATTGTTTTCCCGCCACCAGCGCGTTGCGGACCAATTGTAAGGTTAATTAATGTACAACAATATTTTAAGGTAGCACGTACTCCGCAGTGCAGTTGGCCTGGCCGATTGGCGCAACTCCGTTTTGGTGAAATACTACTGCTAGTGGAAACAGAAAAGCAAATTTGGTTACAATGGCGATGGGCGCGTTCGTCGAGCTTTTATTGTTGAACACGGCGGCTCGGCTAGTGCGCCCAACCTGCAAACAGCATTTACGGCCGCGATGAGTGCACGTACGCGCTGCCTTGGAGTAATGAGGAGAAGAAGGAGAGAATAAGGAGTCAGCTTATTACTCCACGGTGCTGCTAAGACTTCGTTGCATTTCGCACGCACGGAATGCTGCGTAGCGCAGATGGGGTCGTTGTCGTATCAGGTACTACAGATATGTACCCGAGGTACATATATGATATATGTATACACAAGTGTACCTGACCAATGTTGTTTCTACATAACCGTACCGCTGCGCTCCATAAATGTACCCAGGCGGGAAGTCTCGTTCAGTCACGTGGTATTGTCGTAAAAGCCGGAAAACGGTATAAAATAGGAAGAATTTAGCGCCTTCTGATTGGCTGGAATTTGGCAAGATGTCTGCCTCCATGACTTGTAGCCAAAATCCTGAATTATCTACCAAAAACCCTGAGGTCAGCTGTAAACTAATCGTTCCACGAACATAAACAGAAAGTAGAACAAAAACGTATTGCGTATAGGCCCCTACACTGCATATCCTGATACCTGTTAATACGCGGAACGATACGGATACGCAAATCGTATTATCATTTCCTAACTAAACCAAACTCGGCAGCTATAAGCCCAGACCCTCTCATAACTTAAGATTAAGATGAAAATAACACATTTGCACAAAGAATTGCAATTATAGTGATATTATATGTTATATTAATGAGTAAAATATGTGTTTTTCATGGAAAATACACCAGAAAACTTACTTATCTAACGGTTATAAACCAAAACAAACATTTACAAATGGCGTTTGTTCTCTTGTTTTGAAGGTTTACGACATTCTCGTACTTTATCGCGTGGTTTCATATGCTGCCCGTGGGGCAGGTACGTTTATGTAAACACAGGGTACATATATGCTGAGAAGGTACAGGTCTGGTACACTTGTGTATACATATACGTACCTCGGGTACATATCTGTAGTACCTGATACGACAACGACTCCTTCAGTCTTAGGCGCTAGCCTGGGGGCCGTTTCACGAAGCGCTCGTTAAGTTAGTGATGGGTTAAAGAGGGGTTTTAGGATATCCTTATATATAGAGTGTTTCACGAAAGCCTCGCTAAGTTTTCACGTTTCACAAACGTCTCGCTAACTCAACGACATTGCTATTAAGGAGGAATATTAAGGACAGGTCAGGG
>NW_014577436.1:85994-95327 GCF_000485595.1 Priapulus caudatus
AAATGCACGCTCACGTGCGGGCCTATCCCAGGGAAGGCATAGAGAAATGCACACCCACGTACGGGCCTATCCCGGGGAAGGCATAGAGAAATGCACGCTCACGTGCGGGCCTATCCCAGGGAAGGCATAGAGAAATGCACACCCACGTACGGGCCTATCCCGGGGACGTACGGGCGTATCCAGGGGGAAGGCATAGAGAAATGCACACTCACGTGCGGGCCTATTCTGGGGACGTACGGGCGTATCCCGGGGGAAGGCATAAAGAAATGCACACTCACGTGCGGGCCTATCCAGGGAAAGGCATAGAGAAATGCACACCCACGTACGGGCCTATCCCGGGGAAGACATAGAGAAATGCACACCCACGTACGGGCCTATTTCCCGGAGTTCATTCCTCGCACGTGGGCGTGCATCTCCCTATGTATACTTTCACTAGGGATAGGCTCGCACGTGAGCGTGCATCTCGCTATGCCTTCACTAGGGAGAAGCTCGCACGTCCCCGGAATAGGCCCGCACGTGAGTGTGCATTTCTCTATGCCTTCCCCCGGGATACGCCCATACGTCCCCGGAATAGGCCCGCACGTGAGCGTGCATTTCTCTATGCCTTCCCCGAGATAGGCCCGTACGTGGGTGTGCATTTCTCTATGTCTTCCCCGGGATAGGCCCGTACGTGGGTGTGCATTTCTCTATGTCTTCCCCGGGTAAATATAGGTAAATCGAGTATAAATCCTGCCACAGGCTGGTGTGCGTGTGACACCTCGTTAAGCTCTATGTGAGCATGCAGCGGTGGTTATGTTAGGATTGGCACGAGACCTTGAAGCGATGATGCAAGAATTGTGATGCGAAAATTAGGCTGAAGAATCTTGTTATGTATCACGAAGCATATCCAATTACTATTCACAATCGCAATGACTTAACACTGACAGGAAAGTAGGTCAGGCAAAATAAGCGTGTTTTCCCGTCGTGATAATGATTATACAATAATTGATTGTGATCACAAATTAAGTTTCGCCAACAATTTGAATTTGTAGTGACATGCTAGACATAAGATAAGTGATGTAATTATTGTAATCTTCATTGTAATAAGTATGATAATCTTATGTTCGATAGATTTTCTCTCATCCCAATGGTGGCTTGAGGGTAGGTTAGGTTTTCAATTGCTTTTAATTCAGGTATTCTCAGAATTACTCAAAGAAAAACTGCCCACAGAATCTCCTGAGCTAAGTTCCGCAGCTCGATGATAAAAATTGTTTTCACAGACCAAACTGCTAACACATAATCGGTTATTCTTTCCATAATTGCAGGGCATAGTAAAGCAAGGTGTTCTCAACAGAGCCAAACTCGTTGAGGGTGGCAAGAAGCAAAAGTAGGTACTGTTATTATAATTGTAGCAATGCTAATCAGCAGGGTTGGCGTTTGTGTAAGTGTGTCACTCATTTAGTAATGTCTAATAACATCCAGTGGTTTGATGAGTGAATTCGAATAATCGATTATCTGCTATATTGCAGGAAAAACTGGACAACTGTGTTTGTAGCTCTGACACGTTCCTGCATAATGTTCTTCAAGGATAATAAGCAACCTAGTGTGAGTTTTTAGTATACTTTTTATGTAGGTTTATATTTTATTATAAGATATTTTTGTATTAGTGAGTAGTTATCAGGAAGAAGTCGGTACGCGTCATGACTGCGACACATGGAGCCACCTGCAAGAGGGATGGAATATTTACTGTTTGTTATCAACGGAAGCCGTTCGTTGCAGTGCATTATTAACGTGTTTAATTACATTAAGCTTAACATATGAACAGTAGTACCTGAAACAATGCATAGTTTGCTGCTTGTTAGCTGCAATACTGATATATTCGCGGCTGTAGCACCTCGTTATCTGAAATACGTGTATTAGAATATACATACATATATAAATAAATTAATAATATATATATACATATATATCTTATAATACATATATTTATATTATTGTGCATAAGGATTAGACGCGGGAGCTGGACTATGGTGGGCCAGGAGTGCCATTACATAGATAACCATAGTGTTAGGATTAAGGTTAGGATATGGTTTAGAGGTGGTGTTAGGATTAAGGTTAGGAAATGGGTTAGAGGTGGTATTCGGATTAGTCTTGGTGTTATGGTTATAGATGTGGTTAGAATTAGGGTTATTGTTATTGGTTATGGTTGAAGTTATTAATGAATAATGAATTAATGAATGTTAGGTTATCAGAGCCTACCCAAACATTACAGTATGTAGTCTTGTTGCAGTCACTATGTTGCTTCTCTATCCTCATGTGCCTTATTGAATAGCGAACTTCAATCACTACACTGATTGCAGAAGTCCTCTGGATTGATATCGCCGCTGCTGCCCACGATGAGGCAGCCTGAAGACATCCTAGAGTTGGCTGGCTCACAGGTTGACTGGGCGTCGGAGAGGTCGAGCAAGCGCAACCCGTTCGTGCTGCGGCTGCAGGGTGGTGACGAACTGCTGCTGCAGACCGACGACGCGCAGGAGGCGAAGAGATGGTTCATAGCCGTCCGCGAGATTCTCAACAGCCTGGTGCGTACGGAGCGTGTGTGCGGGCGGGCGGGCGGTCGTGCGTGCGTGCGTGCGTGCGTGCGTGCGTACGGGAGTGCATACGGGCGGGCGTGCGCGTATGCGTACGGGCGTGCGTGCGTGTATGCGTACGGGCGTGCGTGCGTGTATGCCCGTGGAGGCGGTCGTAGCGTGCGGTGCGGGTGCGTGCGTGCGGGCGGCGGTCGTGCGGAGCGTGCAGGGAAGCAGGCGGTCGTGCGTGGTGCGTGCGTGCAGGCGGGCGTCGTGCATGAGCAGGAGGGCGTGTGTGCAGGTGGCGGCGTGCGTCACGGCGGCGGCGGTGGGGGGCGTGCGTGATGGAGCGGTAGTGGCGGGCGGCGTGCGTGTGGGCAGGCCGTGTGTGGCATGCGGCAGGAGGATAGTGTGAGGGCCGGGTGGAGTGCGTACCTAACGGGCGCGCGGGTGGCGGCGCCAGCGTTGTGCAGGCGGGTGTGCGGGCGGGCGCGTGCGTACGGCAGGCAGGGCGTGGGCGCGGGCGTGCATGCGGGCGAGGAATGAGACGTGTGTGCGGCCAGGCGGGGGTAGCGTTCCGGGCGGCGGCGTGCATGAGAGGGCGTGCGTGCGTGCGTGCGTGCGTACGGGTGAGCATTGCGTGCATAGCATGACGGGCGTGCGTGCGTGCGTGCGTGGCTGCTGGTGCGTGGCATAGTGTACACGGGCGTGGCCGTGCATGCGTAAGGCGGGCGTTCGTGCGTGCGTACGGGCCGGGCGTGTGGCTGGGCGAGGCCTGCATACAGGGCCGTAGACGTGCATGGCGTAGCGGCGTGGCGTCGGGCGTGCCATACGCGGCGTGCGCGTATGCGTTAACGGGCGTGCGTGGCGTGCTATGCGTACGGGCGTGACGTGTGTAGTGTGCGTAGGGCGGGCGTGCGTTCGGGCGGGCAGTGCGTGCGATACGGCGTGGCGTGCGTACGGCGCGGGCGTTTCGGGGCATGCGTAGGGGCGTGCGGTGTATGACGTACGGAGTCGTGCGTGGCGTGTATGCGATAGGGCGGGCGTAGGGCGGCGTGCGTAACGGGGCTGCGGTTACGCGATGGCGTGCGCGTATGCGCTAGCGGGCTGCGTGCGTGGTGTGTATTGCGTACGGGCGGGCTTCGGGCTACGTACGGGCGGGCGTGCGTGTATGCGTACAGGGGTGCGTGCGTGTATGACCGTACGGGGCGTTCGGGCCTGCGGATGGCGGGCGTGCGTAGAGCGTGCATGCGTCAGTGCGACGGGCGGGCGTGCGGCGTATGCGCTCACGCGTGCGTGCGTGTATGGTACGGGCGTGCGTGTGTGTATGAGTAGGTCGTGCGTGCATGGCAGGCGTACGGCGTGTGTGCGTGCAGGCGTAACGCGGGTCGCGGTGCGTGCAGGCGTGACGTGCGGGGTGCGTGCAGGCCGGCGTGCGTGCGTTGCGTGGAGGCGTAACGGGGGCGGGCGTGGTGCGTGTATGCGTACGGGCGTGCGTGCGTGCAGGCGTAAGACGTGCGTGCGTGTTAATGCGTACGGCGTGCGTGTGGAGTACGGGCGGTGTGCGGCATTGCGTAGAGCGGACGTGGCGGGCGCGTGTGGCGTGCGTGCGTGTGTGTGTGCATGTGCTTGTGCGTGCTTACTTGCGTATTGAAGTTGATACGTGTGCTGGTATGTTTTGCTGTGAAAGGGGATGCATGTGTGCGTGTATGTGTGTACATATCCTGTAGTTGAACCATGCAAGCAACAGAATACTGGTAGGATTACATTTCTGCAATATTTCTGTAATATAGTGTGTACATGCACTCGATATGTCATTATCTTTAAATTATATTATTTTTTTTGCGCCGTGGAACCCTGACAAGGTGAAGGTACTCATCCTACAACAATCCATATACCATGTAGAGGCAAGTATACTGACGAGGAACGTTCTTCTAAGTGAAGTCGCCCAGCTTGTACAAAGTCGGCATTTATTTTGAGAAGGTCAGATTAATGCTTCGCCTGCACACTACTTTTACAGTATACTAAATGACGCGAGAACTTTACCAATCCACACTTTAAGCTTCCCCCACTTCATTTTTATGTGTGGAGTGACGGCACAATAGTAGCGTGATGGATCATGAGTTGAATCTGGTGTGACTCAACCATTGCGGTATTCATGTGGGAAATCATAGTCATCATGTCACATGTGTTTTGGGCACGTGTTACATGAAGTAGTCAGGGCGAAGGAAATGGAGTATCTAGTGGTTGTTTTGGTGACCCGTTAGTCTGCCGTAGACGCAGCGTCGGCGCATATCTGGGCGCTGCATTGATGTTACAGGGAGTTGGATAAGCGGGTTTTAGCGTTAGGCAGTTCTCTAGGGTCATTGTGAAACTGGGGTAGGACGCGGTCTGGGGAGAACCGGCGTACATGTGGTGGTGTATGTGGTTTGTAGGAGTTTTGGGGAATAATATACAGAAGAGAGATGTAAGAGTAGTAGGAGGATTCGGTTCAGGTCGCGAGAGTACGCGCACGCGCGACCACTCAGCGGAGTATGTGCGCGGTCTTTCTCTAGATGTGTAACGCCGAGATGTGATTGTGTGTAGCGCTATTAAATGTTGTACAGTTACCACAACAATTTGGATATACTTCACTCATTTCATAGTGAACTCGTCATTGCATGTTTACAATAACAGACCAATCTTCCGCATTGGCGTGCAATTTCCTGCTGGTGACGCAGAGTGAAATCGCAACCCCGGCATATATATGTACGGGAAAAAATGTCTCAATTAACTATTCAACCACATGAATCTTGTCCTTGGGGCATTATGCGCGGGTAAAACACAGATGTGCCACGATGCCTGCTTCACGACCCATTGTTGGCATGGTACTTGCAGATGCTCGTCAATTCGAACTTTCCTGTTCGAAGCACAAAATGCAACAGTCCTCGGTGTTCGCCATCGGACTGCACAACTAACGATAGGCGCTTGTCCTATAGATACACGCTTCCTCTTGACGCTCCAACCATTTTAATGTCGTCGGCGATTAGCTTTCCTGTAGTAGATCCAAGTGTGCTCATGTTAGTGAACGCGAGTTCCACGAACGCTGAGCGAATCAATTCACACAGTCTCGATTGTCGTCCACTAACATCTGGTAGAGTTAGCGTGTTGGCGACATCGGCTCGTAACGGATGCATTCTCAATGTGAATTTGCGAGCGTAGCACATGTGACAGATGATGGCAAGTCGTTGGGCTAGCCTACGCAGTCGCCGCCTGCACTGCCACATTGCGATAAAACAGAAGGATGCGGAAAAGTGTCGCACCAGCGCGACGATAGAATCATTGCGGTGCCGGCAAGATGCGGAGCGTAGGCTACCAGGGGCGGGCGCAGATGTAGCAGCACGCAAGGCTGGAGAAGGAGGCTGGTGGTCTCATCTCAAGAAGAAATCTTATCACACTGCGTGCGGGAGAGCGAAGCGAGGTGCGCCACATGGAGGCTGCCGCAAGAGCATGCACGATGCGCTGGCGGAATGGCAAGAGTGGGTCAAAGAGAAGCAAAGAGCGGGTTTGTAAAAGAGAACAAGTAGTGGTCTGTGGCGAGAGAAGGGCAAGAGTGGTCGTAATCAGGAGAGGCAAGAGGGGTCGTAAAAGAGAAGACAAAGAGTGGGTCGGTGAAGGAGAAGGCAAAGAGTGGTTCCATAAAAGAGAAAGCAGTGAAGGGATTGCGAAGAGAAGGTGAAGAGAAGGCAAGAAGCTGCAGAGCTTCACGAAGCCAGCAGAAGAAGAAGCCGGGGAGTGATGCGGCAGGAGTCCACGGCGGGCCAGCGGGGATGAGCGACATGTCAATGGATGCTGGACCCATCGATGCTGCCCTACCAATCCCAGCGCATATGGAGACATGTATTTGCTTGAAGCTCCGCGGCAGTCCTCGGTGCGCATAACTTCAGTGGAGGGCGGTGCTTCCCGGGCAGTCACGTTGAGTGCTAGAGGATGCTCTCCGCTTGTGACGAAAAGCAACATCGAGACTCACTAGAGAACCGATTTCTGTGCTCGACGAGGCATGTTGATGTGCTAGACGGGTCTTCATTCGAACAGTATCGCCGAGGGAGGAGGAGAGGTGGGTTGGTGACACATTGGATATCATGCAGGTGAACACTGAGTGTTGGCTTCATTACTTACTGCGGATGAAGGCTGACAATGATGTGTTTGGCTGCAATCAGGATGCCAGGTGTGCGTGGTCTGTGTAGTGCGAGTAAGCAGGAGAGAACTGCTTCTAATTAACAAACAAATTGACAGAGACTTAAATGTTTTGGCTTTTGCTACTGCTTCCTCTCTCCTCTCTCTCTCTCGTCTCTCTCTCTCTCATTCCTTCTCTTCTCCGCTCTCGCTCTTCCTACCTCCTCTTCTCGCCCTTCTCTTTCTGTCCTACTGCTCTTTTCTTCTTTGCTCTGATTTCTCTTTTATCTTTTCTCTTCTCTTGCTGTCTCCTTCTCTTCTCTCTCTCTCTTCTCTCTCTCTCTTCTCTCTGCTCTCTCCTTTCTGCAGAACTCGGAAAGGTTGGCAAACTCACTCAACCAACTATGCAATGCTCTCGGCTTTCTTCACTCCCGAACTGCTCCTCGACCTGCTGTTTTTAATGAATTCTCTTGTTCATCTCACAACACCCATCTCTCCTTCCTTCCTCGCTTGATCCACGGGTCGAGCGGCCTCACTCTAGTCAGCCCGGTAATGCAGTTCACGAGTTGCATCTGTTCCGTTCTCAATATTGCCTCGTTCTCTCTTTCGGCGTCTACTCTATCTCTGCTCGATCCTCGAGCTTTCGGCTTAGCTTATTCTATTCTCTCTGCTGCAGACCCCTGATCAGCAGCACAGACTCGTCGTCAGTCTATTCTCTACGATGCAGAGGAGGGCGCGTCACTCAGCAGAACAAGCACAGCGACCACGGACGGCAACAAGAACCGGAGCGCATTGAAGCAAGAGGAGTCGTCGGAGTGACTTGACAAGGTGACTGTCGCCCAGGAGCGTACATGAGCAGGATCAATGCACCGGCTAGTGGAGCAAGTTATTCTTCCGAGCGGCGATCAACCTCGGGAGCACCACTGCGAGGAGAGAAGGGCATCATGAAGTGAGCGAGCGGCGGTGGCGAGCGAGAGAGAGAGAGAGCTCATGATATAGTTGTTCTCTGTTAAAGTAGGAGTAGTTACACGGATAGCCGAGGAGAAAGAGGGGAAGGGTTTCCGTATCTGGATAGTCTCCATTTTTTTGTATTGGTATGGAGTAGTTACCTTCAGAGTAGTCTGAGGAATCTGGAGTGGTTCCCAATTGCTATTATTTGTGTGGATATTGTGGCTTAGCATGCATGATGGCGGTGGTGCAGTGCGATGCGTTGGATGGGTGCAAGCCGTGGGAGTATGGACAATGACGTGTAGATGCTAGTCGTTGGGGCGTGACGGTGAATGAGTGAGCGAGCGAAGCGTATATGACGTGCGTAGCGGTGCGTGGGTGGTGAGCAATGTGTGTGAGTGATATGATTCAGGTTCTTGCGGAAGAGAGTGGGGAGGTCAATGAAAAGAACCCGCACCTGTGACTGATTATCGGAAATTTCGATTTTTGTATATATATAAACCTTAGAGTAATAATGTCGGACAAAGAAACGGTGGCAGGATAGCTGCGGACAGGTTAGGCAGTAGCAACGGATAGGGTGGGGTTGCTGAGTATGTTGCGCACTAACTGCGTGCGTAGTAGAAGAAAAGATGTGACAATGTCATGTAGCACAATTCTTCGGTTTGGTCGTGGACCTAGAGTGAGCGAGATAGTTAAGAATCACAATGCCTCTCAATAGGGTGATAATGATTAAGTAAATACGTTATCCGCGCCTAGATGTAGGCATATAAGGGCGTTGCTAGGTGCTCCAGTATTGCTTAACCGAGTGCCACGCAAGCCTCAGGTTGTGCGCAGTGATAGTAATGTATAGTAATATAACATACTATAATGAGTGCCCATTAGTAAGTACGGGCGCAGTGGCATGGACCGATACTCGCATGAGCTCACATGCGTAGACAGACCGAGGAATGGCTTATTCGGGTAGTCACTGCGAGCACTGTAGCGAGCGAGAGACCAGCGCGTAGCCGAAGACTTACATGAAGCGATGTGAGAGATCAGGTGAGACCGAGATAGAGAAGCAGAGGGTGAGTTAGACGCGCGGGAGTGGGTGTGGAGGGAAGATCATGTAATTCCATAATCTAATGGTCTTACTTGGAGAAACAACAAGTGGGGTATTTTTTGGGGGAGACAATCGTTAGAGGTGAGGCGAGAAATAGAATGAGATGCGCACGGCGTTGAACGAGAGGTAGATGAAGAGAATGAGGCTCGGCAGTAGGTATTGAGCAGCTGTCATTTAAGATAGTTGATTGGCGTAAATGTGGTAACAAATTGCTTGAGGACGGTAGATCTAAGGAAACAGAAACGAGAGCATGATGATCTAGCTTGTAGGAAATAACTTTATGGTTGGAAAATAGATTTTAAAGGAATCCTATCAAGGATCGTAACACAGATACGGAGTTACCAGTGTTAATGTATAATACCATTAAGGAGGTATTTGCGAGAGGCATTTAACACAGCATATCTGTAAGCTTATCATGTGAGTGTAAGTAGAAGTGACATGTTAGCATTTTGAATAATTAGGAGACAGAATAGTTCGAATCTAAATTCGTGTATTTAAATTTCGTTTCGCATTTACAATATTAACAAATTAACGATTAGTTGTAAAACAGGTTTTAACGGTAAATGTTACATGAAGAAAAGG
>NW_014577436.1:95337-97691 GCF_000485595.1 Priapulus caudatus
CGTGCGTGCGTGCGTGCGTGTGTGTGCATGTGTGTGCGTGCTTACCTTGCGTATGAAGTTGATACGTGTGCTGGTATGTTTGCATGTGAAAGGGGATGCATGTGTGCGTGTATGTGTGTACATATTCCTGTGTGCACCAGCAACAGAATACTGGTAGGAGTTACATTTCTGCATAATTCTGTAATAAGTGTGTACGTGCACCTCGATATGTCATTATTTTTAAATATATCTTGTTTTTATTTGCAGCCTGGAACCCCTGACAAGGGTGAAGGTACCTCTCCTACACAACTCCATCTACCAGTAGAAGGCAATATACTGAGCAGGAAGTTTTCTAAGTGTAAGTCCCAGCTGTACAAAGTCCATTTATTTTGAGAAGGTCAGATTAATCTTCCCTGCTCACTACTTTTACAGTAATACTAAATGACGCGAGACTTCTACCCAATCCCCACACTTTAGACTTTGCACTCTGCACAATATGTGGCGTGTGATCATGAGTGAATCTGTTTGTGCGACTCAACATTGCCGGTATTTAATGTGGAAATCATAGTAATAACAGTACCCAAATCTTCCCGCATTGCGTGCCAATTTCCTGTTGGTGAGCAAGAGGAAATCTCAACCCGGTATATATATGTATGGGAAAAAATGCTCATTACTATTCACCACATGAATCTGTCCCGGGGCACTATGCGCTGTAAACACAGGATGTGCCACGTGTCTGCTCACCTCCCCATTGGTTGCATGCGTACTTGCAGGATGCTCGTCAAATTCGAACTTTCCTGTTCTGAAACATAAAATGGCACCAGTCCTCGTGTGTCCCATCGGCTGCACAACCTACGATTGGCGCTTTCCTAGTAGATACACCGTATCCCTTGACGCTCCAACAATTTTAATGTCGTCGAGCGATTAGATTTCCTGTATTAGATCCAAGTGTCTCATGTTAGTTGTAACGCGAGTTCCACGAACCTGAACGTCATCATTTAACAGTCTCGATTGTCAACGCTAGATCTAGTAGAGTTTCCGGGCCACCGAAACATCGTCGCCTAACGATTTGATACTGCGGTTCAAGTGTTCCACGGGAGTGAAACACGCTCGCGCTTCACTGTTCGTCTGGAACGCGTGTTGCCGACATCGCTCGTACGGATGCATTCCTCGATGGAATTTGTGAGCGTGCCATGTGACAGCGATGCAAGTCTGCTAGCCTACCACGTCGGCCGCCTGCACTGCCACATTGCCGACTTAAAACAGAAGGATGAGGAAGAAGTGTCACACCAGACCGACGATAAGAATCTTGCGGTGCCGGCAGATGAAGAGCGTAGGCTACCCAGGCGGGCGGGCAGTGTGCAGCAGCAGAGGCTGGAGAAGGAGCTTGGTCTCATCCTCAAGAAGGGAAATCCTTATCTCACTGCCGATGCGGAGAGCGAAAGCGGTGGCGCCACCATGGAGGCTGCGCAGAAGCATGCACGATGCAGCCTGGCGGATGGCAAGAGTGGGTCAAAGGAGAAGCCAAAGAGCGGGTTTGTAAAAGAGAAGGCAAGTAGTGGGTCTATGCGAGAGAAGGGCAAGAGTGGGTCGGTAAAAGAGAAGGCAAAGAATGGGTCGGTAAAAGAGAAGACAAAGAGTGGGTCGGTGAAGGAGAAGGCAAAGAGTGGTTCAATAAAAGAGAAGGCAGTGAACGGATTGGCGAAGGGGAAGGTTGAAGAGAAGGCAAAGAAGGCTCAGAGCTTCACGAAGCCAAGCAGGAAGAAGACGGGGAGTGATGCTGCAGAGCCACGGCGGGCCAGCGCGGAGGAGCGACATGTCATGGATGCTGACCCTCGCATGCTGCCCCCTACCTCCCCCCAGCGCATGATGGAACAGGTATTTGCTGAACTCCGCGGGCAATCCTCGCGTGGCCGCATCAACTCAGTGGAGGGCGCTGCTTCCCGGGCGCAGGGTCACGTTGACGTGCTAGAGGATGCTCTCCCTGTGACAAAAAGCAACATCGACGCACTAGAGAACCCTCTTCTGTCCTCACGAGGCAATGTTGATGTGCTAGACGGGTCTCTCCCTTCGACAAAGTATCGCCGAGGGGAGGAGGAGAGGTGGGGTTCGGTGACACATGGATATCATGCAGGTGAAACTGAGGTGTTGGGCTTCACCTTACTTAACTGGGATGAAGCTAACAATGATGTGTTTGCTGGCAATCAGGATGCAGGTGTGCGTGGTTGTGTAGTGCGAGGTAAGCAGGAGAATGAAACTGGCCTCTAAATAAACAAATTGACACAACTTAATGTTTTGCCTTTCTCTACCTCTTTCCCTCTCTCCTCTCTCTCTCTCTCCCTCTCCCTCTTCCTCACCCTCTCTCTCTCCTCTCT
>NW_014577436.1:97701-126654 GCF_000485595.1 Priapulus caudatus
CGGTCGTGCGTGCGTGCGTGCGTGCGTGCGTGCGTGCGTGCGTACGGGAGTGCATACGGCGGGCGTGCGCGTATGCGTACGGGCGTGCGTGCGTGTATGCGTACGGGCGTGCGTGCGTGTATGCGTACGGGCGTGCGTGCGTGTATGCGTACGGGCGTGCGTGCGTGTGTGTGTGCGTACGGGCGGGCGTGCGTTCGGGCGTGCGTGCGTACGGGCGTGCGTGCGTGCAGGCGTACGGGCGGGCGTTCGGGCATGCGTACGGGCGTGCGTGCGTGTATGCGTACGGGCGGGCGTTCGGGCATGCGTACGGGCGGGCGTGCGTACGGGCGTGCATGCGTGCATGCGTACGGGCTGGCGTGCGCGTATGCGTACGGGCGTGCGTGCGTGTATGCGTACGGGCGTGCGTGTGTGTATGCGTACGGGCGTGCGTGCGTGCAGGCGTACGGGCGGGCGTTCGGGCACGCGTACGGGCGGGCGTGCGTGTATGCGTACGGGCGGGCGTTCGGGCATGCGTACGGGCGGGCGTGCGTGTATGCGTACAGGCGTGCGTGCGTGTATGCGTACGGGCGGGCGTTCGGGCATGCGTATGGGCGGGCGTGCGTACGGGCGTGCATGCGTGCATGCGTACGGGCGGGCGTGCGCGTATGCGTACGGGCGTGCGTGCGTGTATGCGTACGGGCGTGCGTGCGTGTATGCGTACGGGCGTGCGTGTGTGCAGGCGTGCGTGCGTGCAGGCATACGGGCGGGCGTGCGTGCGTGCAGGCGTAGGGGCGGGCGGGCGTGCGTACGGGCGTGCGTGCGTGCGTGTATGCGTACGGGCGTGCGTGCGTAGGGGCGGGTGTGCGGGCATGCGTACGGGCGGGCGTGCGTGCGGGCAGGTTGGTGGATGAGCGGTCAGGCATGCGAGCGCGTGTGCGTGCGTGCGTGTGTGTGCGTGCTTACCTTGCGTATGAAGTTGATACGTGTGCTGGCATGTTTGCATGTGAAAGGGGATGCATGTGTGCGTGTATGTGTGTACATATTCCTGTGAGCACCAGCAACAGAATACTGGTAGGAGTTACATTTCTGCATAATTCTGTAATAAGTGTGTACGTGCACCTCGATATGTCATTATCTTTAAATATATATTATTTTTATTTGCAGCCTGGAACCCCTGACAAGGGTGAAGGTACCTCTCCTACACAACTCCATCTACCAGTAGAAGGCAATATACTGAGCAGGAAGTTCTCTAAGTGTAAGTCCCAGCTGTACAAAGTCCATTTATTTTGAGAAGGTCAGATTATGCTTCCCTGCACACTACTTTTACAGTAATACTAAATGACGCGAGACTTCTACCCAATCCCCACACTTTAGACTTTCCCCCACTTCATTTGTTGTGCATGACTGCACAATATGTGGCGTGTGATCATGAGTGAATGTGTTTGTGCGACTCAACATTGCCGGTATTCAATGTGGAAATCATAGTAATAATGTAACATGTGTTTTGCACGTGTTACATGAAGTAGTCAGCGAGGACATGGAGTAGTCTAGGGTTGTTTGGTGACCAGTTAGTCTGCGTAGACGCAGCGTCGCGCATATTGGGCGGCTGCATTGATGTTACAGGGAGTTGGATAAGCGGGTTTTAGGTTAGGCAGTTTCTAGGGTCATTGTGAAATGGGGGTAGGACGCGGTCTGGGAGAACGGGTAAATGTGCGTGGTGTATGTGGTTTGTAGGAGTTTTGGGGGAATATATAGAGAGAGATGTAAGAGTAGTAGGAGGATTCTGGTTCTGGTCGCGAGAGTACGCGCACGCGCGACCGCGCGTGTGCGCGGGTCTTTCTCTGTGTGTAAGGAGATGTGATGTGTGTAAGATATTAAAGGTTGTACAGTTTACCACACAAGTTTGGATCTACTTCATCATTTCTAGGTGAACTCGCATTGCAATGTTTACAATAACAGTACCCAAATCTTCCCGCATTGCGTGCCAATTTCCTGCTGGTGAGCAAGAGGAAATCGCAACCCGGCATATATATGTACGGGAAAAAATGCTCATTACTATTCACCACATGAATCTGTCCCGGGGCACTATGCGCTGTAAACACAGGATGTGCCACGTGTCTGCTCACCTCCCCATTGGTTGCATGCGTACTTGCAGGATGCTCGTCAAATTCGAACTTTCCTGTTCTGAAACACAAAATGGCACCAGTCCTCGTGTGTCCCATCGGCTGCACAACCTACGATTGGCGCTTTCTTAGTAGATACACCGTATCCCTTGACGCTCCAACAATTTTAATGTCGTCGAGCGATTAGATTTCCTGTATTAGATCCAAGTGTCTCATGTTAGTTGTAACGCGAGTTCCACGAACCTGAACGTCATCATTCAACAGTCTCGATTGTCGACACTAGATCTAGTAGAGTAGCGTGTTGCCGACATCGCTCGTACGGATGCATTCCTCGATGGAATTTGTGAGCGTGCCATGTGACAGCGATGCAAGTCTGCTAGCCTACCACGTCGGCCGCCTGCACTGCCACATTGCCGACTTAAAACAGAAGGATGAGGAAGAAGTGTCACACCAGACCGACGATAAGAATCTTGCGGTGCCGGCAGATGAAGCGCGTAGGCTACCCAGGCGGGCGGGCAGTGTGCAGCAGCAGAGGCTGGAGAAGGAGCTTGGTCTCATCCTCAAGAAAGGAAATCCTTATCACACTGCCGATGCGGAGAGCGAAAGCGGTGGCGCCACCATGGAGGCTGCGCAGAAGCATGCACGATGCAGCCTGGCGGATGGCAAGAGTGGGTCAAAGGAGAAGCCAAAGAGCGGGTTTGTAAAAGAGAAGGCAAGTAGTGGGTCTATGCGAGAGAAGGGCAAGAGTGGGTCGGTAAAAGAGAAGGCAAAGAGTGGGTTGGTAAAAGAGAAGACAAAGAGTGGGTCGGTGAAGGAGAAGGCAAAGAGTGGTTCAATAAAAGAGAAGGCAGTGAACGGATTGGCGAAGGGGAAGGTTGAAGAGAAGGCAAAGAAGGCTCAGAGCTTCACGAAGCCAAGCAGGAAGAAGACGGGGAGTGATGCTGCAGAGCCACGGCGGGCCAGCGCGGAGGAGCGACATGTCATGGATGCTGACCCTCGCATGCTGCCCCCTACCTCCCCCCAGCGCATGATGGAACAGGTATTTGCTGAACTCCGCGGGCAATCCTCGCGTGGCCGCATCAACTCAGTGGAGGGCGCTGCTTCCCGGGCGCAGGGTCACGTTGACGTGCTAGAGGATGCTCTCCCTGTGACAAAAAGCAACATCGACGCACTAGAGAACCCTCTTCTGTCCTCACGAGGCAATGTTGATGTGCTAGACGGGTCTCTCCCTTCGACAAAGTATCGCCGAGAGGAGGAGAAGAGGTGGGGTTCAGTGACACATGGGTATCATGCAGGTGAAACTGAGGTGTTGGGCTTCACCTTACTTAACTGGGATGAAGCTAACAATGATGTGTTTGCTGGCAATCAGGATGCAGGTGTGCGTGGTTGTGTAGTGCGAGGTAAGCAGGAGAATGAAACTGGCCTCTAAATAAACAAATTGACACAACTTAATGTTTTGCCTTTCTCTACCTCTTTCCCTCTCTCCTCTCTCTCTCTCTCCTCTCCCTCTCTCTCTCTCTCTCTCTCTCTCTCTCTCTCTCTCTCTCTCTCTCTCTCTCTCTCTCTCTCTCTCTCTCTCTCTCTCTCTCTCTCTCTCTCTCTCTCTCTCTCCAGCTCTCGCTTCTTTCTCCTTCTCTCTCTCACCCCCTGTCAGCAACACAGACTCGTCGTAAAGCTCACTATCTCTCTCGCTCTCTCACAGACAAGCAGCGACACACGGCGGCACAGAACCAGGAGCCGCATCTGAAGCAGAGCGAGTCGTCAGATGACCTAGACAAGGTGCTGTCTCCCACCGAGCGTAATCAGCGCATCAAGCACCGGCTGTGGCAGTTCTTCCAGCGGCGACCCGCCGCGAAGACCCTCGAGGAGAAGGGCATCATGAAGGGTGAGCAGCGGCGCGGGCGTACCGACTCCGGTTTTCTCTGTTTCGGAGTGGTCCGGATCCGGAGGGGTTTCCGTTCTGGAATAGTCTCCATTTGGAGTAGTTCCCCTTCCAGAATAGTCTGGATCTGGAGTGGTTCCCCTTCTATGTTTGTGTGGTTGTGCATATGCGTGCGTGCGTGCGTGCGTGCGTGCGTGCGTGCGTGCGTGCGTGCGTGCGTGCGTGCGTGCCTGTATGCATGCGTGTGTGTGTTTGCGTGCGTATGTGCGAGCGAGCGTATATGCGTGCGTGCGTGCGTGCGTGCATGTGTGTGTACATATATTCAGTCTTGGAAGAGTGAGTCTGAAAACCCCGCCTGTCCTGATTTCGAAAATTTCGATTTTTCTTATATAACCTATAGTAAAATCCATAAAAAGTAGCCAGTCCTGCGGAATGGTTAGCAGTCACGGACTGGGGGTGGGTTGCTATTTGCAACACTGCTATATTACATGTCTGTGGCCACCTCACTTTGTCTGTGACCTAGAATGCCGAGATATTCAAATACAATCCTCTCATAGCTATATGTTAAGTTAAATCCTTCCCGCGCCTATGTGGCACATAGGGCGGTGCCTATCTCCGTTTCCTTAACCCGAGGCCACGCAGCTGCTTTCACAGTGAATAGTAAGTAATAGTAATAGTAACATAGCTATATGAGTGCCCATTATATACGTGCATGGCCATGACCGTCTCGCATGCTCCATGCTTGCAGACGAGGAATGCTTCGGTAGCTCACTGCAGCACCTGTGCGAGCGAGACCACACCACCGTGCCGAACTTCATCAAGCGATGTGTCGCAGAGATCGAGGACAGAGGTGAGTTGCGCGCGCGTGGGTGCGAGACTTTTCCCTAAGCAATGGTCTTCTTGAGACGACATGGGTTTTATTTGGGGGGGGGACGATCGTTAGAAAGCGAGAATAGAATCGAGATGCACGGCGTGAAGAGAGTGGATGAAGAGAATGAGGCTCGGCGTGGGTATTGAGGCAGCTGTCATGTTTGTCGGCAGTAATGCTTCATTGACCATGCTTTTGTTAGATGTTGTCATTCATAAAATGCCCACACTTAGTGACTACTGTGTGCCCAAGAACGGTGGTCACTGTGCATGTATGTCCAAACGCCCAGCATCCGTGCGTGCATTTTCTCAATTCCCAACATTTGCACATGTACATCTCATGATCACTTCCAACATTCCCTGCTGTGCATCTTACAGTCAACAAATGCACACAGATGTCCTCTTCGCAATACATCTGACCTCTCAACATCTCCTTGCAGGGCTTGTGACGGCCGAGCTGCACCTTATGCTGCTTCTTCATGAAATCTATGACTGCCCTGTATCCCCACATCTACGTCTCGGTTCCCGACATCCCGTACGTCCGTCTCGCTTCCCGACGTCCCGTACGTCCGTCTCGCTTCCCGACGTCCCGTACGTCCGTCTCGCTTCCCGATGTCCCGTACATTTGTTTCGCTTCCCGACGTCCCGTACGTCTGTCTCGCTTCCCGACGTCCCGTACGTCTGTCTCGCTTCCCAACATTCCTTACGTCTGTCTCGCTTCGCAACGTCCCATACGTCTGTCTCGCTTCCCGACGTCCCATACGTCTGTCTCGCTTCCCGACGTCCCATACGTCTGTCTCACTTCCCAACATCCCCGCACGTACACACGTCTCACTTCCCGGCGTCTCCTTGCAGGTCTCGATACGGACGGGCTGTACCGCATGAGCGGCAACCTCGCGCAGGTGCAGAAGGTGCGCATGCAAGCCGACCAGGGGCTCACAAACGTCGACTGGAGCAAAGAGGACATCCACGTGCTGACGGGTGCGCTCAAGCTGTTCTTCCGCGAGCTCAAGGAGTCACTGTTCCCGTTTGACACGTACGATCCGTTCCTGGATGCCATCAGTAAGCGGGGCACGCGCGCGAGGGGGCGGGGTGGGGGTGTTTTTGCGCAACGTCGTGTCGTGCAGTGCTATTATAATTAACGAGAGCATTTCGTCTCGTGGCGGCTCGTCTCGGGCTGTACGTGGACGGTGGAGTCATGTCCCGTGGCAGCTTGTAGCAAATTTTTGCTTTATCATTTGCTGCATTGCAATTTGTTGCCTTGCCATCAACACTTGTTTGTTATTTACAGAGCAGAAGAGTCGTGCCACGGTCGCTACTTTTAGAGAGTTGCTGGACAAGATGCCCAGGCCACATGCAGACACACTCAAGTTTCTATTCATGCACCTCTTAAGGTACATATACTTATGTTTAAGTGTGGTTGGGTGCGTGCGTGCGTGCGTGCATGCATGCATACGTGCGTGCATGCATGCGTACGTGCGTGCATTTGTATATATGTATCAGTCACTGCAAACGTAAACCATTCGCAACCTTTTGAGATGACAGGCAGAATTTTCAGCTGTGCAAAAATTGGGTGGCGCAGTTAAATCTCAGTGTGCTAGTCCACCACCAGGGGGCTACCTGGTCACTTCCTCACAGATTGTCTACGGTATGTCTCATTAAGCAAGCGGTTCGTCACATTCTGCATTCTTCTATCGCGTCTTGCATTCCCTTGTCCCTTGTGGTGTAGAACAGTGAGATGTATCCGTATATTTGCGTCTTGTATGTGTTCTGATATTGTGTTGATGTAGCAGTATACAGCATGATGTAGAACAGTGAGATGTACCCCGTATCTTTGCATCGTTTGTGCTTTCGTTTGTGCATCGTTTCTTTGCATCGTTTGCGCATCCCTTAAATCATGTTCTGATCTCGTCTCACGCATGTCGTGTTGCATTGCAGCGTTATGGAGAGCAGTGAGATGAACCGCATGCACGCGCACAACCTGGCGATCGTGTTCGGCCCCACGCTGCTGCGCCATCAGGAGGAGGGACCGTCGAGCGCGCTAGCCATCGAGCTCATACACCAGAACCACATCGTCGAGTTATTCCTCACCGAGTTTTGGAACATCGTCGGCAAACGGTAGTAGGGACGAGAGGAGCGGGTGGGGCGGGGGGAGAATAGGTAGATGGGGGAAGTGCGTACAGGGGCCGGGAAGTGCGGACAGGGGCGGGAGAAGTGTGGGCAGGGGAAGCGTGGATTGGGGTGGGAAAGTAATGGGAGGGGCGGGTGAGCATGGGTGAGGGTGGGGGAGCGTGGGCAGGGGCAGAGGCAGCATGGGTGGGTCATGGCGAGGGGGAGTCGTTAGCAGGAAACCCTGCCATAACACTCACGAGGCAATCTTACTGGGAGTTGCATGCAGCCTTGTCATAAATAGGCAGGTCCACCGTGTGATAGCTGAGCAGGAACACCTTGCCGTTAGCATGAAGTCTAGATCTTGCCATGAGCGAGGCAGGCAAACTTGCCATAAGAGAGGTAGCCAAAACTTGCCGTAAGAGAGGTAGCCAAACTTGCCATTACCTGGCACACAAACTTACTGGAAGTGTACGGGCAACATTGTTATTAACACGAGGCTTTACTATAAGCAGGTAGGCAACCTTGGCCTTAAACAGGCATTTTGTAAGAACGGGGTAAGCTCGTCGTGAGTGTGTGCAAACCCTTGCCACGAGTCGGTCATAAAACCTTCTCACTAACATGAAGCCCTGTTATAAATAGATCGTCCAGCTTGCCGTAGGCGGCAGAATGACCGCAGCTTGGTGTGGTGGGCAGTCCACACGACGAATGTACAGTGGCAGACGTGGAGTCCCGGATGGTGCCAATATCACATGTTCAAACCACATGCACGTAGGCTGACGCACGCGTGCATGGCGCTGGTCTACAGCGTGGTTTAGTAATATATTTCTTCCCTGTAAATACAGATAGTGTATTAGATTGCTGTACGTTGTCACGTGATGAGTGTTGAGGTGGATATGTGTTCCTAGTGATTTTGCCAAGCAATAAGGTGTTAGTTAGAAAAAAGTTGACTGGCAGTGGCAGTGGGGTATTTCCTCGATCGATCCATTCCAAAAACTACTGGTCCCAATTACCTTTTACACTTTACATAAATCGAGAAATTATTGACCAATAATAGCATGCTCTGTTATGATAAACAGTGCTGTTAGACTTGTTCCTAGTCTTTTTTTGTATGTGAAAAAAACGAATAGGGACCCGTCTAAATAGTGGGTGGCTAGGTGCTAGGTTGCTAGGTTGTAAACGCCAACGAAGACTCACCGCGTTAAATCACAAACCCGCAAGTTAGTTGTAAAACTTATCTGTTGCCTTTTCGTAAATGTGCGAGAGAAGTTTTAATGGAAACATCTTCAAAATTTATGTCAAGACAAGAAAATGAAACCAGGCAGATAGGTAGATGGAACATTGTTTCATTTTGTAGGTGATAGATTGAAAGGTGTGACAAAGACAATCGAATTTCTGTAACAACAATAGCTTTATTGATTTTAATCTAATTTTGATATACATTGTTAACTACAATGGCTCCATATTGGATAAAACGATCATTAAGTCATTAACATGAGCATGTGATCTTATGCATGATTAATAGTATAGTAAATAGTTTCTTTGAGTACACAAGTTCATCTTGAGAGTTAAAAGCCGTAGGATTGGCAGAGATGTAGGCTGAATGACAGAGATACCGGTGCACCGAGGCAATTACGTTTACAGCTAAGCTACGGGAACTATTAGAGATGTGCATACATACTTAGACCATATATTCATTTGAGAGATCGGCTAGTGTGTCAGATATTAGGAGTTGCTGATGTTTAATGCGGTGATTATATATGGTGTTTCATCATCTCAATCTTAACAGTGTTGTCGCACACTATTATGCGTCCCTTATAGATAACGTCTTTGAAGAATGTCTCGTTTCTAATTCGTATATATTTTACACGGTATGAAACATTTGTTGAAAGTTGATGATATGCGTGTTGTATGTAAAAAGGATTGTTCTGTATATAGATTCTCAAACAAGAGCATGTGTCAAAGAATTCGCGATTATTCATAGATGTTTTGGTGAGAAAACGAGTGTGAGAGCCTAGCTATCATTGAAGCGTACATATTCAACATGTGTGTATCGGGGAGTCTTGCCACGTTGTGAGGAGAATTCAATGATGAAAGAAATAACTGTGATTATTGTATTTGACCATGTGACCATGTAATTAATAATTTACAATTTATTTACATTTTTCGAATTGAGCCCAACACGGCTGAAACATCATTCCTGGACTAATCTGTATATATATGTAGTAGTAACCCTATTTGTAGCATAGACTACATCTGGAATTTCAGAATTAATGATGGTGAATGGACCACCGTGAATATATTTTACATCTAATTATTGTACAAAATGAATTAAAAGATAAATCGCTGTACAAATCTGTAATTTATTTCTGATGTATAGTTTGATTATATATAATACAAGAATAAATAATTAAATGTTAAACATGTACAGTTTGTTACAGTTTTTGTGTCTAGGGTTGACAATAACTTAAGATTACAGAGAATGAAGCAGCCCAATGTAGTACATCATGAATTGGGTCGCAAGGGTTACAACAAAATCTACTAATTGGTTAATACATTCCTAAGGAATGATGACCGTTTTTAATGACATATGATTCAGAACCACAGTGTAATAAGTGATAAATCCTGTATTAAAGAAGTATTATGCTGTCCAGACCTTACAGTAATAATAAGTGACTAACGCATGCTACGATATAATGCATACATAAGGTGAGCATCTCACTTCACTTCTCCCTTCCGCTGTCGACCAATCATCGGTATCAACATGAACATAGATGGGTAAAGAACATGTTCTATAGAACACACTTAATTTTGTTTAGAGGCGTATTCAATATAACACGTATAGAACAAGGAGTAGATAATAGCCATTACATTTACTTCTGATAGAAAATATGTGTCAAACACATTTTATCGATATGTGTTAACGATGGCACTAAATATATCTCTGGTAGTCCCTGTATCTCTCATAATACCTCATGTATGTGTGATATAGTGTCTGTGAGGTCACCATCGCTATCTCATGTTACGTCTGTGTGGTCCGCTCTGACACGCGATGCATACACCGTCATGTCTGCCAGCCCGTCATCCCAACAGGGGGCGCTCATTGTCACGTCGCTGCGCACGGCGGCGCGACCCCTCCTCACGCGTCCGGCCCCGCTCACGCCCCGAGCCCTTGCGCGCTCCCCCCAGCAGAACCGACTGAACCTCACACCCGAGAGATCTGTCGCCGTGGAGGAGCCGGGGAGCCGAGGCTTGGAGACGTCGTCATGGGCGACGGTCGCTGGGGCGGACTGTGTCATGGCCGCGTGCCGAGCGTCTGCACCCGCCGCATCGCTCCCTGGCATCGTCGGCCATGACAGTCCACCCTCGGGACGGGGGAGGTGTCGAGGTGTCGACCTGGTTTGTACAGGGGAATTAGCGTTAAACACACAACTACCAACACTGCTACGGTCCCAGAGTACCAATGCATTCATTTCTATGGGGTTAGGAATTACGATGAGAGATTTAGAGTTGTCATTATGGCTAGTGTTAGCAGAAAAGTTTAAGAAAATACTAGCAACCCTAATGGCTTGGGAGCATCACACGGTAATCATACTCGCAGTTATCGTTAATTTTGCGGGTTAGGATTAGGGATTTGGTTATTGCCTGTGGAAAAGTTAGGCAATCATAACCTTACAACGTTACGTGAACATATGTTAAATCGCCATACTAATCACTGAGCTACAAGCACTGCAAGTGCTGTTTGAAAAATATCAAAAATACGATGAACGGATGTGGTTCAAATATTCATTGCGAGATCACTGCACATAACTATCTGTACCTGGTGTCCTTGAGCTGTCGAGTCATAGCACATCCACTGACAGTAAAACATGGGGCGAGTGTGTTCTGTTGAGTTGTCTGCAGGGTGCCTCTGTGTTTGTGGGGCTGCTGACAGTTTTCAGACATTCTGCAATTAGAATGCAAAAACTGACTAAAATAATATTCGCTATTAGGTGTTTTTTTTACTTCACTATTGTGAGTAAGTGAGATCCGTGCTTCTATACGAGCGTGCATGCGTGCGTCTATACGAGCGTGCATGCGTGCGTCTATACGAGCGTGCATGCGTGCGTCTATACGAGCGTGCATGCGTGCGTCTATACGAGCGTGCGTGTGCATGTGTCTGTGTGCGAACGTGTGTAGTTGCATGTGTGCGTACGTGTGTAGTTGCATGTGTGAATGCGTGCAATCATCTGTGTGTGTACACACACGTGTGCACGTGCGTGAGAGAGAGAGAGAGAGAGAGAGAGAGAGAGAGAGAGAGAGAAAGAGATAACTTGCTATTATGTCACCCAACTCAAATCACAGTGAATATAGTTTGGTAATATGCATGAGCAGAGGAGGATGAGCACCTATATAAATATGGAGAAGCTGAATTCTCGGGGCTATTAGTATTACTGTTAAAGGATACCGATTCACAACAATCTAATGCAATGACAAAAATCAATTAAGTAATTCAAATCGAATGCTAAGTTTAGATCTCTTTTCTCCTCTAAAAATTTCAAATGACTGCGAACTAGTATAGAAAAGATACTCGTCTATGAAAGACACTTTCGGTGGTTCTCATGTCACTGTTATGTATAGGTTTGAGAGTACATGCACTTTTTCCCAAGATGAAGATAAAACCGAACAGTTAACTATATAATTGTTCTTATATATATAATTACCTAGCAGGCACACGAGGTGCATGATGAGTAGTAGGTACTTCACCATCCACAGGGCAAGCTCCTCTCTCATTCTGAAGCCAGTTGTCGATACAATCCTTGTGAAACTATAAGAAAATATTAACGATACTAATTCCAGAATTCCGTGAATGTATATATGTATAGTTGTCATGTATTATGTGTATGCATACTTGTGTTCGCATTCATAACACATTATTGTGAAATATAACAAGAGCCGCAGAGCGTCTGGGCTCATCTGGGGTCTGTTGCTACGGTTATGAACGTACAATTTCAGTCGTGCGTAGTGACACATTTGTTAAGCGCAGATATGCAGATACGCAGTTGGCAGTACCATCATTGTTAGGACACGCTCACTATCTCTCCCCCCATGCGATTTATCGGTTTATTTTATTACAATGATGCTTGCCTCACTTCGAATTGTGTCATAGATTCACAGCTCATCTATTTTTTATCGTATCTATAAAGATTCAACACTATGAGCATGGTTCTGAGGCGCCATATCATTAAGAGGGGGTCAGGGTCGCTCTCCCCCACATGTTCCGCCCACTGCGTCCCACCTCCCTTCCTCTTCTCTCCCCCTCCTTCCCACCTTCACGTCCCCTTTGCCTCGTCACTTCACCCCCTTACTCCATCTCCCTCCCCTTGCCTTCGACCTCCCTCCCCCGTCTCCCACCCTCCCATTCCCCTTGCACACCATTCGCACGACCTAATTGTACCCCGTTTCGGCTGATACACACCGTAATCATCCGTTTTCCTGTCCCCGTATCTTCAATTTATACTCTCTCTTTCTCCTCTTTATCTCTAGACTTTCTCTCTTCTCTCTTAATTATCATAAAAAAATTAAAACCCAGCGATGATGCCTTTCACTGCCCCTCAATTCCGCCCCTCCCCCGCCCCTGCCCCGCCACCCTTAATTATTCTATGGTAACGCTTATCGTCGCCAATAACTGGTTAATGGTACGCGACGGCCATAGACCTACATGATATATGGTTAAGATTCGAAGATGAATGTAAATATTATATATTATATGCTGACAAGTTACATGCAGAATAAAATCTAATTTAAACCAGGCGTAATCAGTTGCCGCGAGACTAGCGCAGTTGCAAGTGTTAATCAATAATCACAAGATGGGATCTGCCCTCATTCCTGAAATCCTTCACAGTAGGTACAGGCTAAATCCAAGTAGTATATTCAGGCACGGTATAATTTGAGTGTGCCTGTGAGTTAATCAAGCTGTGAGTTAAACACGTTGCATTTGCAGGTTGGCACGGCAACAATTCATGATTTAGAAGGCGTGCCCCGTGTTTTTTGCCTCATGCGAGCATATCACTGATTCATCATTCAGCCTTCAGGCCCAGTACCAGTCTGGCAGGGTGCTATAGACAGAACTGCTTTAGAAAATGATATGTTTATATAGGAGCGTAGAAACCTTGTTTCAACAAACAATTTTGCCTTTGCAATGTACGAAAACTGTGCAACTGTAAGCCTCACATGACACAGGTATTGGGCTCGTAATTTAATAGCAAAAGCCAGCTTCCAGTCCTTTGTTAAACAGTCAACAAATCAATGTTTAACCCTCCTTTAGCGGTTTCAAAAAGGTTATCCAACACTTACCCTTCGCCACGTCAGTGGAAAGCATATTTTCATGGTCCTTTCAATAAAGCCATAAAATGCTAGGTCACCGCTGAAACAAAAAAGTTTTCAATCCTCCGTCAGAACCATGTCCTCAGAAAATGCTCTAATAATCTGCCCTGTGCCATTGACCTTTGTGGAATCGTGGTGACCTGCCAATTTCGGCCACAGTGATGGCTTTTCGCTTACCATGCATGTTTACACGACTATTCACGAGGCCTAGGTTCGAGTGCCGTTTAGATTTGTGCCGCAATTATGCATTTCCTCCCTATACCTTAAGTTAAGGGGTGAATGTTCCCCCTTATTTTACACCTCTTGACCTTTGACCTTTGACCCCCAGCTTCGACATCCCAACTCGTTTTCGGATTACCCCCCCACGTCCCGAATATCGTGACCGTACGTCGAGCGGTTAAGATTTGTGCCCAACTGTTGACGGACGGACGGACGGACGGACGCCCGGACGAACGGACGATCATGCGATTCTACAAGCTGCATCTGACTATGTCAGATGAGCTAAAAAGTGAACATATATTATCACACCAGGTCACAATTTCTTTATGTAACTTTTGCAAATGGTAATTAAGAATGTGATAAATCATGATGACATCAACAATGGGTTTTGTTTTTCGAGCGCTATGCGTTTCATTTGACCAGCACTCCCATGAATACAGTTCAATATGATTACTTAAAATCAATGTGAAATCTAAGGAAAAACTACACACCACATGAGCACATGGCAGGGTGCGGACACGGTGGCCAGCGAGGAAGGGCCGCAGACAGACTCTACACTGCATCCCTGGCTGCAGAAGGTGACCCCTCGCAGTTGTTGTACTCACGGACAACCTTCCAACTTCTTCTGTTGTCAGTAGTCTGCCGGGCTGAGAGCTAGAAGCAAGAGCATGAGATATGATCTCGGAATTTCAATTGGAAAGGACTTGCACTAAAAAGATGTTGCATCATAACCATAAATATGCCGATAGGAACTTGAGAAGTGGTCCTGGTTTTAACAGCACCTCGCTAGCTGTAGGAGAAGATCGTAGTCATCTTCCACAAGATCTCTCCCAGAAAGGTTCTCCATGACAGCAGGTGGCAGCACTGCTCCAGAACTACGCACAGCACAGCGCCAGCGCTGGTTGTGCTTCTGAAATATGTTGCAATTCATATCGAGATTAAATATACCTATAGCTACACCTATGACTATATACATATACCTACACTTACACCTACACCTGTCACTATATACATATACATACATATACCTACACTTACACCTACACCTGTAACTATATACATATACATATACCTATACATATATACATACACCAAACCTGCACCTACACCTAGCACTTACACCTACACCCATAGCTATTTACCTACACCTTCACCTACAGTCCTACACCTATATATACATATATAGCTATACCTGTCTATGGGTGAAGTCGTGCTCACTGTGATGCTGGGCTAAGAAACACAGCTCACATGCATAATACTCGGAACAAACTGTGCACCTGAAGAAAATACCAAAAAAATCCAAGTATATATTGCAGAGAATAGATGAAGTATAATACTGAAACAATAAAGATCATACACGTGCGTGTATTTATATCCAACACTATGTATTACGCGCAATAAGTAGAACTATGGCATGAGCATGCATGTATACTATATGTGTACATGTGCACGTGCATGCCAATTATACATACCATGTACATGGTAATCATTCATAACTACCTGTAGCATGTTCCAGTGATTGGAATGTCACACCCTCTACATTTAAATGCTGTCAGTCGATTTCTTCTAGACAATGGCCCAGAGTTCCTATTGTAAACCAAATACACCAATAAAAGTCATGAATTTCTCACTAATCCTATTCATTCTGTCTTCTGATTCCATTGCTAGAGTATATACTCAGTCACAAAAATTCATAAAAGGTAAAGTAATTGTCGTTTATAATCTTGCAATCAAGTTGAATTTATGAAGAAGACAAGTGTAATATCACTTATAATGTCTGTTCCTATACAGTACCGGTATTTAATCAATTTAAAAAGAAATGGTTTAAATGCCTTTATTAAAACGTTAAAAGTTTTAAACAAACATGATCAAGACTTGTTCTTTATTATAGGAAGTAAGTTGTTTGTGTTCTAATAGTGTAGGCTGTGTAGCCGAGTTAATGTCCTAGCTGCCAATGGAATATCCTCTCCAACATAATGTAACAAACAATTTACGGAGAGTAGAATCTCATCTACGGATAACATCTGTGGGACAGTGTCAAACCAAAACAAAGACACTGTCCAATTTGTCCATGTCTATAAGTACACTAGTACCGCTCTGCAATCAGACAGGACCTATGTTAACAGAGATTCATGGTGTCCTCTGGACTACACACTGATGCACTTCTACTTCGCTACCAATACATGTCCATGTTGCGATTTAGTAATTTTGTTAATTTTTTTTTTTTTTTTTTGCATTTTCGATAATCGATTATTTGTTTTCATAATCGATTATCGAATTTGAGACTATAATCGATCGATTTTCGATTATAATCGATCATCGGGACATCACTACTTATAATCGTATATTAAATTCTCTTGAGTGGTCCAGGATGATGCCTGTTGCTCTAAGTGCACAGACTTAATTTTGATTACATTGTGAGGAGATATTAATGTCTGAAGATACCTATTTATATTATTTTTCGCATATTGTTTGCATCTATTGGTCGTTTTGTTTGTGTAGTGTCAAGACATCTTGTCGATGGGTCCTCTGTTGTTACATAATGTACTCACACACACACCTAAGTTCCTGCTCCAGATACTGCAAAGGGCCAAAATCTTCACGGCAGAGAGGGCA
This sequence comes from Priapulus caudatus, assembly GCF_000485595.1. Classification (NCBI taxonomy): domain Eukaryota; kingdom Metazoa; phylum Priapulida; class Priapulimorpha; order Priapulimorphida; family Priapulidae; genus Priapulus; species Priapulus caudatus. The sequence continues at coordinate 113,863 of NW_014577436.1, forward strand.
GTGGACTCTCACCTCACCAGTAGACTTCTGGTGATCCGCCCAAACTTTCATGCACTTTATGTGAATGCTGTTCCCACACCCAAATCTGCACAAGTAGAAGGTGGCGTACATAGAAAAATTGAAAAATTTGATATTTACTGAATTTGTTGGATATGCTAGTCTAGTTTACTGAATTCATGCCAAATGAGTACACATTTATTTATTTGCCATGTTTTTTATCCAAACCCATGAGAGCTTATAGATAAGACAGAAAACAACTATCTACTATTCTCAAATACTAAAAATATAGTTTAAATCCAGTCACTCTTCCTCTGTAGATCAAGATTTTCATTTTTTGGCCTAATGGGTATGAAAATATTTCAATCAAACAAAGGATACAAGAGATATCACCTGCAGTAAGTGACAGGGACATGTTTTGCAAGCAGTTTCTCTTGACAAATTGGGCACACATCATCCTGCGAGATGTCTCTCTGCTCCAGGATTTGTTGCCCACTTGCAGTTTCATCCGTGTGCCTGGCTGCATCAGAAGACTTCACATTTTTCGTTTGTATGGTGCATTCGTGTAGCAGAGCTGTGATCTCCCGTTCAACAAGGCCGCGCTGGAAACTCACTGCAAAAACGAATGTTGAAACCTTGAGAAATCATTAAAAAGGTGTTAAAAAATTGGGGCACTATAATCACTATTCTTTCAATGTCTGTAAACTTTGTGTCAAGTCTGTGTGGCTAAGCATATATTTACTATATTTATAGACGCAGGGGTATTGATCACCAACGTGGGTTTTCCTTGGTCAGTTTAAATTTCCTGAGCAACACCCAGCAGATGTGAATACATAGCTCCTGTTCCTTTTGGTATGTAGAGCAACTACAGTGGTGTGGGTCTCCAATGTAAACCTGCAGTAATAAGTTTGATTCACATAAATATAAGTACCTAACAATAGAATGATTATACATAATTATCTGAGGTAAAATTAATAAGTTCAGATACCTATTCCTACAATTCATACGTATACATTTCAATATATTTACGTTTACATACAATTCATAGTACGATTATAATCACTTAACTTCAAATGCTTCTCAGCTCCCTCCTGCTTTACGACAAATCCTGTAGGCCCGATTTCTCTCAGGATGTAAAAGGTAGAGGTCAGTGCATCGTTCTGGTATTTCCTGAGTATATCATTGACCTCTCGTCTCCAGGGAGTACTTCGTGACATTATTCTTATCTAATTTTGAAATGTCAAATAAGTTATAATTAATGGTAATGACATGTTTCTTTGAGCAGGTGTCGTATGATATGACAGGTGACGCTACACTTCAACAGTGACACTAACCTATAGACAATTGCACATTGTCCCTAACTCACACAATACTGGATTGTAATTGTAAATAGTAATACTAACAGTAAGTGACAGTAACACTAACACTACTCACTAGTATTAGTAGTAGTAGTAACAGATCAGGAGTCTATCCAACAGATCACATCAGACATGCGGAGTTGTCAGGGTAATATAATTATAAGTTATAACTATAACTTATAAGTACAGTTGACTGAGTTGTTTTCTGATTTAGGAAACAATTCGTAATAAGCATGAACAGTTCCTATTAGCTTTTACAAGATGAGCTCATTATAGGTTCATTATTCTTATACCACCCACTAATATTTATTATATCATATATTATAATTTGGCCGTATATGATACGTTATATACGTATACGAATCGAATTCTATACGTTATATCGAATATACTCACCTTCTCGGCTTGCTCGTTGCTCGGCTCCTTGCTCGGCTTGTCCGGCTTGCTCGTTGCTCGTTGCTACCTGGTCGACAGGGTAAACAAAACTACACGCGTATGCTATCCTGGGTTCCGTTAGTCGATGGCTTACGGTACATCACAGAAGAATAGCGACGCCATTCTAGGGTACTAGTGTCCGAAAGGTCCGGAGGTGCCGGAGGCGAAAGGTACTTTATTGCAGAGATCTGGTTAAATATTAAATACATCTCATACACTAATATATAACAATATGAAACTGAATTACAGAAGCCGGTGTCGACTTAGTTTTTTCTCCAAAAGGCTAAAGGTAAAGTAAAGGTTTTTATATAAATATTGTATGATAAAATTACCGCGAGATGCCGCTGTAAACGCAAGCATGGAGACCGACGAAAATGCTGTAGCACATATTCAAGTAAAATTCTTTACTAAACAACAGCAGTACGTATTATTTGTTATAGATTTTATGCCGATAACATAGTTATGTAGTCAGGTAGTCAGCTTTGTCTCACCAATTAGCACAAATATGTAAATCAATTCCCCCAAACTATCTGCGCCACGACGGACTCCGACTGGCAGTGCCGATGCCGATGGCAGTGGCACTGCCACAGGCCACTGGCCAGTAGCCAGTAGCGGAGGCACTTGACAAAACAACGTTTAAATTGAGTGTGACTGATGATAACAACACAGTTCTAAAGTAGCTCTATCGGTGTAGCCCCTTCGCTCTCGCTACAGGGCTATACTACAACCTATGACGAAAATCTGAGAAGAATGTTTACAGCGTGGCTGGCAACTAAATTAGTAAATGCTGTAGTATAGTACTAGTAGTAGTACTAGTAGTAGTAGTAGTAGTAGTAGTACTAGTAGTAGTAGTAGTAGTAGTAGTACTAGTAGTAGTAGTAGTAGTAGTAGTACTAGGCGCAAATCCACTTTAGGCACCTTAGGTATCACGAAGTGATGCACAGATTTCTGTGTATCATCAACTGATGCACAAACTTTCCGTATATCAAGGAATGATGCAAAAACCCTAACCCTAACCCTAACCCTAACCCTAACCCTAAGTCATAAAGTATAACCTTACTCCTTAGGCTTAGGTATCACAAAGTGTGTTACTGTTAGGGTTAGGGTTAGGGTTTTTGCATCATTCCTTGATATACGGAAATTCTGTGCATCAGTTGATGATACACAGAAATCTGTGCATCACTTCGTGATATCTAAGGTGCCTAAAGTGGATTTGCACCGTAGTACTAGTAGTGTAGTTTAGTCTGTAGACTAGTTCGTGGTACAATAATTAAAAAAGCACACGATCCTGCAACATGATAAACCTGTATTCTTTAGCCGGCCAGGTAGAAATTTCCTTTTAAATCACAATAACATGATCAAATTTTCCCATTGCCATGTATACAACACACCGATTGCATGACAAAATCACACATCCATATTTGAATTGAAACGATTGTGGTGCTGCGCTCGTAATAGTAGCTGTAAAGAGGAGGTCAGTCGACTGCTTATAGTGATCACTTGATTAAAATGCAACAAGATATACATAATCATTACAGTAATACATTTGGAAAGTAGTTAAACACAATGATTGGTTTAATTCCCCCCCCCTCCCAAAGCACCATCCACCCCTCTTTGGAAAGTAGGAGCACCACTATATATGGACGTGTGCTTTGGTCGTGCGATTGTTTGCATTTTATGAAGAGGCCAATTTTGTCATGTTATTGTGATTTAAATGTGAATTTCTATCTGGCTGGCTAAAGAATACAAGTTTATGTTGCAACTTGCAGGCTATTGTGATTTGTAATTGTGCCACTGACTACAGCATTGCCGGCCACGCTGTAAAAATTCGTCTTAGTTCCTCGTCATAGTTTGTAGTATAAGCGCATGCAGCATGAGCGAAGGCCCCCGGCTACCCCCAGGGTTCTCTCCAGGATGAAATTGAAACAGGGGGAAGGAACGTGCGAGTGCAGCGAGCAAAAACTAGGGGGGTCCGGTGGCATGCCCCCCGGAAAATGTTGAAATCTTAGATGCTCTGTGGTGCATTCTGCGGCATTTTGGGACATGTTTGAGTTGATTTGTTTTCTCTGATCTGGTGTGTCATTTTTTATATTTTTTGTTTTTAAACTAGGGTTTATGGGATAACTATAAGAGAACTTGAAGGCAACTTGTAATTTTTTCGGGCAAGTACATAAAAATGAACCTAACACAAGGCATCAGTTTAGTGGATGTATCATTTATTGACATGTATTGCAATAAGCAGGATCTTTTCTGTAAAACTTCATCATCAATGTCATGATTCATCCACTGTGACTCTACTTTGTCACATCTACTCGACTCTGTCGCATGGCAGCTCAACGGTCAACTGCCTGGTCGAATGGGAATTCTTGCCGAGGTGGCCCCTCAATTGCCAGTAGCAGCAGCACCTCTAAAGCTGACTCACTCAGCCTGTTTCTCATGTAGTTTTTGATTATGCGCATGTGTGAACTGTTTAATAGAGCTCTCTGCTGATTGGCTTAGCAGTGATGGTGACCAGCCAATCACAGCAAAGCACACAAGTGTGCTTAGGTTACTGCTCGCAAAATGGCGGCATCAACTAACGATCGATTCCCGCGCTGTGAAACTTTTATTTTGAACTGTCACGCTGAAACTCCGCTGAAAATAGTGTATTTCAATTCGGCGATAACATTTCCTATCCGGGTGGTGGAATTTAATCGGGGCGGAGGTAATTTAAACGTGGCGCAACGATTGAAATGGGTGGGGGGAGTTTTCCCAAGCGGGGCGGGCGCGTCCGGTTTGCGCAACATAGGTAGGGGCCTGGCCCCGATAGACCTAATTGAAAAGCTCCTAAAGCACTAAGTAAATCATTAAATGTGTAGCATGCAACTTCACACATTTGCTCGGTAATATGTGTCACACGACACAAGTCTATATATTTAACATGTACATACATGTAGATTTAAGGTTTAATTATCCAATGTTACAGCGTAGTATATTCAATTGAGATTGCATTAATAATTACACCTAGAATAACATAAAGAAGCCTGCCACAAGTCAGAGAATGCCATTTATGTTTATGTTTAGGTATGCCATACAAGATATTCCTTATTCGCTACCTGTGAACGTGGGAACAACAGAACTAAATGAACTTTTAAATGGGATTCTAAAAGCAGGTAAGAGTAAAACAAGTGCGTGTGCGTGTGCGTGTGTGTGCATGCGTGCGTGCGTGCGTGCGTGCGTGCGTGCGTGTGCGTGTGCGTGTGTGTGATGCGTGCATGTGATGGTGGTGCGTGCGAAATGTGTGCATGAATTTGCATGTATATGTGTGTACAAGACTTCATATTTGTTTAATTTTATACACTTTGATAATTTAGAAATCATGGTATTTGTTTCAGACTTTGTGGAGACTGAATGGAAGAAGCTTAATTTCGATTTTTTGCACAATGGCGAATTCTTAAGGACCAACTTGACTGAGCATATTGAAAGCAAGGGCTTGACTACAGTAAATACAAGTTTTCTCATGGTTTTCTTGGGACCCTAACCCTAACAGCTAGGTGTTCGTCAAAATGTTTTAAGTGAAATTATTGTCTAAGTCAGTTTTGATGAAAAATTATGGTCATTGTGAAAGTAAGGTAAATATATGATTATTTGCTTTTAAATTGACAATTTTATAACCTCGGTTTGGATTCTAAATAGGGATGATAGTCAGACTCATATCTAACTTACATACAACCTTGGTCTTTTTCTGATATTTGTAGCGATCCCAATATACATATTGTGATAAATAAGGTGAATGTTAACAGTTGCTGATAGATTATGTCAAAAATTGTTATGGTGTACAGATTGTGACTGAGTACTTATTTCAATTGAATGCTGGTATGAATTATAGGAGACTGTATTGGAGGTGGAGTATGTGGAGCAGACACCGGCACCTAGACCGCAGGACAGTCTGAAGCACGACGACTGGGTCAGCGCTGTCAAGTCAACGCCAGACTTGTTAGTAGACGTATTTCCATTCATTGTTCATTCGTTTAATTAACATTGAAGCGTCACTGATTTTCATAAAAAATAATCTGTAATTTCTATGTAAAACTATTTTCCGTATTTCCATTTTCTTGAACTTTGAATGCCATCAGTCCTTTTGATCGCATTCTTGTGCTTTGTCATTTAACGTTAGCTACTTCGTTCGCATTATTAACGTGTCTTCATGTTGGAGAAATGTGACCAGGTCGGTGTATTCAAATTAATCTAAAGAATCGGATGATTTTATCATCCCAGATTTGTGGTACTGTTCAGTTTTTTCTGCTAAAATAATTTTATTTTTTAGCAGCATAGGGTTTGCTAATAGCATAGTATATACATTTTTCGCACGTCACACAGCGTTTGCAAATCCTTTCTTTGTGTCCAATAATATTGTTTATCATTTACAAATAGTTTGTATTTTTCTGCCATTGGTACAGAATATTAACTGGTTGCTATGACAATACGATACATTTATGGACACCGAAGGGCTCACACCTCATGACCATTCCTGGCCATCTCGGTCCTGTGAAGGCAGTGGATTGGATATCTCATGGTGTGTAGTGTATTTACATGATCCTCATGCTCGTACTTTTCATGTCCTACCTGACATGTTTGGCATTATGCATCTGTCCCGATTGTTCTGGTTAGAAAACATGGTTAAATTACATTATAGCTTTGTGATGGAGAGAATTTTAAACATTCAGCTAACCTGTGTAATTTTTATTTGCCTAGATCAGACATTTCACCGGAATTAGCCTAGCTTTAACAACTCTCTGAAAGATTGCTAAGCCATCTTACTTGTTACTAGATGTAATAGATTAACTGATATCGATTCTGAGTGTCCATTTCTATCGTTGAGAGAATACCTTGAGTCCTAGTTAATTAGATACCCATGGTGGTTGTGTCCTTTCTGATCGCAGTGTGGTGGTGTGTGGCAAACAATCTCTTTTTTATGCTTTTGTCATCGACAGACGAGATTGTTCTTTCGTGAATTGGAGTTATGATGATATAAGTTAGCATATGGTTCACAATATCCGCAAATTGCCTTGCAATTTGTGATGCCAGTTGAGCTAATTCCATGGTTGCTCGCAGATGAGAATGGTGGGCAGTTTGTGAGCGCCTCCCATGATCAGACGCTAATGATCTGGCAGTGGGACCGGCAGAAGAACTCGATTGAATGTGCACATGTGTGTCGCGGACACACGCGCAGTGTGGAGTGCGTCAAAGTTGATGCCAGCCACACCCGCTTCGCCAGTGGATGCTGGGATGGAATGTTGAAGATCTGGTCTACTGGTGAGAATCAGCATGTCTGTTAGCAAGCTGTTCATTGTAGAGTAGCAAGAGCAGTAGGAACTGCAGCACTAGCAACAGCAGCGCTAGCAATAGTTAGTATTCTAGAAGTAGTAGAGGTACACTCTTCATTACCAAGAATAATGGCATTACAAAAAACATCAGAGGCAGTGAGGGTAATCATGGAGCTGTAGCCTCCACCTTCTTTTCGGGTTCACCTTCCTCTCTATTGAATCTTTGTACAAGATACTGCAGTGGTTGGCCATTGCCTTCTGGACAATATTTTACCTCCACCTACAGATATCCATATTTTACTAGAATAAGTAAGTGCTAAGAGCCCTATAAATATCATGAGGAATAATGAGTTCTTGATTAATCAAAAAATGGAAATGATTATCTTAATAAAGAGCCTTGATCAGAACATACAACGTGTGTGTTAAATAACATCCTGATTACAGGTGAGGACGAAGGGGGCTCAGGAGAACCAGACGACCATGAGCAATCACAGAAGAAGCTGAAAACCAACCAACAGAAATCCGTTACAAGGGTATGAGTACACTGCTGCATGACTCGGTTTTCACATGGTGTCTTTAGACGAACAGTCACATATTTTATTGAGTTGTCTCCCAGCGTCCATGATGTATTTCACTAATAAAATTGTGAACGTACACACATACACACACAGGCACACACACATACACACACAGGCACACACACGTGTGAGTGGAGCATCACTCACGAGTGGTACAAGATAGATCGTACATCCTCGACGCTGCGTTTGCTGAACACCAGCAAAAACTCTGAGGCTAGCCTGCAAACATTGCCTTGCAGACGCCATTGCTAACGCTAGCCGGCCACAAAGAGTCACTATCGAGCATCGTGTGGACGGACACCGGCGAGGTGTGCACAGGCTCGTGGGATCACACCATCCGCACCTGGGACCTGGAGAGTGGCGCCAATAAACTCACCCTGGTAAGATGGAGTTGTCCCGGGGGTTCCTCGCTGGGCTCCAGTGTGCTAGCCCTGGAGAACCCATAACGTTGATTATCGTAGGGTCATGCTTAGAGATATTGTTAGGGTTTTGACTACTGTTATGGTTATGGATAGATTTAGGATAGTGGTTAGGATTAGAGTTAGTGTTGTTTTTGGGCTAGGTTTATAGTTAGAATTAGTGGAAAGCTTAGATAGCCATGATCGTAGCCATATGTGACATATAATGGCCCTTCTGTATCGTCATTCGATATTCAAATTAGAAGTTGTGTGTGTGTCTCAAAGTGAGCCTCTATATGGAGCACTTGGTTTGATAGCAATGATGTCCATGGATGATTTGTGATTGTAATTTCCTACCACTTACTTATGTAGTGCTGTGTGTTTTGGCTGAAGTTATATTCTTGAATTAGGAATTGACTAGTTTTAATTGAAACATTTCACAATAGATAGCGCCACGTGGCTGCAGGTGATTATAAGTAGCTATATTTGTAGTTTTTTATTTAAAGTAAATTGCTTACAAATTACAATAGGTGGAGCAACATAATCGTGGAAGGGTAAAATCTGTATTATAATTGTGCACGTGTTACAGCCAGGAGCGAAAGTGCTTCTGAATCTGTCCTGGTCGCCATCAAGTCATCTTCTGCTCTCTGGCTCAGCCGACCGTCACGTACGACTGTGGGACGTACGTGTGCCTGGTAGGTGTTTCACACATGCTTCATCTCTGCTCTGCATAAAAATGCCCTAATGCTTGGTGGGGGTCAAAATTGCTAAATTTGCCATTGTTCGGCACAGGCAACGAGAGGGCAAGAATCCTGTCTCCCTGCATTGGAATCCTCCTCGCTTGGCATCTTCCTGCCTTGCTGTCTTCCCACCAGATCTTTGGTCCTCCCTTGTATGAGGCTGCACCCCACTATGCGACCTAGACAACTTCCATTGATCCAGTTTGACTGAGACCAGTACCATACGCCTGCGTTCTCTCCCTAACAGCTTTGTCATTACGATTTCCTGGTGGTTAATAATGGTAATAATGTTTATTCCGGGCAACAGATGGCACTGCAGTGAAATCGACATATACATCGCACAGTGGATGGGTCTCCTGCGTCTCTTGGAGTCCCAATGACACCAATCTTTTCATCTCCGGTTCCTATGACAACCTGCTTAAGCTGTGGGATGTTAGAAGGTAAGAGAAGATTTGTTAGTTATCTTAGTGGTGCATTTATATTTTTTTATTCTATTATCTATTTCTTTATTTATTTTCATAAAAGTTATTATAGTTTTAATTTGACCTTTCACAGGCAGTATAGACGTTTAGTCCTGCACCCATATCAGGTTAACTACCACAAGCTTTACATGCTTGCTTTCAGCACCAGCGTACCTTTATTCAACATGACCGGGCACGAGAATAAGATTCTCTGCTGTGATTGGTCGGTGCCCGATCACATGATCAGTGGCGGCGCGGACACGACGGTCAAGATATTCGAGGCGGCAGGCCACTCGTCGTGAACCCGGTGTGAGAGGGGTGTGCCCACTACAGGCGGTTTCACAAGGGGCGAAAAAGGCATGCGCACGCTGTCAGAACTGAATCATCGGACAAACGCGTTGCTCTCTCCCCGCGTTTTTGCCGTGCATCGTTGTTCGTAACCGAATACCGGACGTATCGACGGATAAACATCTTCGAGAGATCGTTACGAGGTGCCGCATGCGTACGAGCAGGCGATGGTTTCTTTCCCTCCATCCGCTGGGCAACCAAGACCCGCATCTTGCCCCATAACGCGACAAGGGAACACGAGATCAGGGACGATTTGTGTAAGGCACTGTGTCGCGACAGTGCACTTTCATTGTTGCGAACCCGGCAGCCAACCGGAATGGCGATGTGTTTTTTCGGGCATTGTGTGGCGCGGCGGGGTTTGTGGCAACGAAGACAAAAAACTGAATGGTTGTCGGAAGAGGGCGTGGAAAACGCTCTTCCCCCAGGGGATTGATCTCTGCTGACGTAATGTAGGAGTTGTCTCCTAATGCGTGCGCGTGGGTGCGAGCGTGTGTCATTTTCTTATCGCGTCTGAGCAGTGGGGTGGGAACGGTGGCTTCAGAAGTGCAACGAAGTAGTCGCGTTGTAGAGTTTCGTTTTAGACGCGGGTTCTGTCTAGATGTGGCTAGTGGTGTACCGATGAAACTCTATATTGTTTATAAACATGCAATGAAGTAGAGAATTCGTATCGCTTGTTGTTTATGTGTATGTTGTATGTATGTTTATGTTATCGTTAGACGCAGAATCATGCAGCAGATAAAAAGGTATAATACAACATATTATTAATGTATAAAACGTTTAATTAGAAACTACGAATACAATTGAAAGACATGGAGAATATGATGCTAATAGAAAAGCAACGTGCATGTACAGGTTCTGTACGATTACATGGAATTGGTGCCTACGTGCATGCGCACTATATGCATGTACAAATTATATCTGAACAGAGAGTCAAGCTTGGTCTACGTACGTACGCGCTTCACTATGCTGCCTATCGTCTGTTTAACGTTCATTGGCCGTCATCATTGGTGATACATATAAACAGTCGGCTGTATTTAGATAAGCCAGAGATGTTTACTCGGCGCCGCAAACATTTTCAGCGTAACCTATAGGCGGGTCTCTCCACTGCACCCGAGAAAACCTTTTAGGTGCAAAAACTTCGCAGCGTGCGCCGTGAATTCTGCCCGTGGAAACGTATAAAGAAACTGGAATAATGTCACCACTTGACTGAAAAAAACAACTGCAATAACATTGCGGTCGATACTGTGTGCAATTCGGCATAAGCCCGCAAGCCTGCACTCCCTTGTGATTTGGTGTGCGTGCGAACGTCTCAGTATGTATGCGTGTACACGCGGATGTATGTATCCGTCCTCGCCTGCGCGTATGAGAGCGCGCGCATGCGTGTTGCACCCGCGTGTATATGCGTGTGTGCGCGCGTGTATGCGTGTGTGCGCGCGTGTATACGTGCGTGCGCGCGTGTATGCGTGTGTGCGCGCGCGTGTGCGCGCGTGTATGCGTGCGTGTGTGCGCGCGTGTATGCGTGTGTGCGCGCGTGTATGCGTGTGTGAGCTCGTGTATGCGTATGTGCATACCTGTCCGAATTTATGGATATCCGAATATTGACCATTAGGAGGTATTTGTCACTAGCCATGACGTTTGCTGGCGACGTCTCCATACTAAATCGTGCGCACTCCATCTCTGCTATACAATCAATATTCCATGCAAATTTATAGGGTCTATCGCTCGCACTCGAGCTTTGCGCCGTACATTAATTCATCCTAACATATACATATATATATTATACGTATATATTTGCTCGTCATTAAGCAAACTACATCGTTCCGATCTTTATGCGGAAATGAAAAAAGACGTTGGATAGTCGCACGGCATCTTCTTATAAACACTATTTACATTCTTATAGCTGTTATCAACAAACTCGAGAATTTTGATAAGATTCTCCGGTCCTCTTACCCGCCGCGTTGGCACTACTAAAGAGTATTCACTAATTTATACAACCGCACCATAAAGTATTTCCTCAATTTCTTTATGCGCTCGGAATCTATTTAAAGTGCTATAAAACTATTAATTAAGTTTCGTTTATCTAAAGGATGCGAGTTAATCATTGCACCGGTGTGTGCGCGTAACCCGAACTGCACTTGATGGCAGACGTCGACGTGCTGTCGCTGAAACGTCTACTCCGTTCTAGGAAAACATGGCCGATCGCCAGGAAGGCGCTAGTCTGCGCCGAGTCTCCACGCCGTGCAATCGATGCAGACAAATATTTTCTTCATCGTTGTAGGGGAAATAGGTTCCCACGATTAGGCCTACAGGTTTCCAACAGGAGGAAAAAACCTATTTTCTCGGTACTCGGCTATCAATGGCGGTCACGGCAGTCATTTTGTTCTCAATGGAGAACTGTTGTATGTGTCGCGAATAATATTTTTTTTAAACAGACCGCAGCACCAGTCACGAAGGCTCACACAGTCGGATTGACGAACAGTGAGTAGTATCTCGCAGCGGCTGTTGCTGTTTTTCATAGTTAGTTGTTTTCCGCTAGCTTTCACGCGTGTTCACCTTTAACAATGATCACTGACGACTGAAGAGAGATGTCATCAGCTAGTACACGATGGCATAGGACGTCCTATGCCACGCACCCTGCACGTCAGAGCCCGGCGCTAGCAGCCGACCGTACCCTGCGTGCGTCTCGGGCCGCCGATCGCGTTGCGTCACTCGATACGCAGGCCCGGGCTAAAAAAGCTGAATTCAAACGTAGCTGCGTGGTCCCGCGGGAGCGATCGCCCTAGCCTCGCCATACAGGACGCGCAGACGAAGCGCAGCTCTGTACCCGGAGCAGCGCCGCTCCCTTCCAGCACACCGCAGGCAATTGGACCGTTTCAATAATAAAATGATAGTAAATAAATAGCTTTTATGTGTACTTCCGAAACTTTTCTGTTTATTTACTTTATTTTGCATAATAGAATCTTAGCGTGCGTACACACGCCACTGAGTAACTCACAAAAGCACTTAAATTTACTATGATTTTATAATCGAAACGGTCCAAGTACCTGTGGCGCGCAGCTAGCGCAGCGTGTATAGATGTGTGTGTGTGTGTGTGTGTGTGTGTGTGTGTGTGTGTGTGTGTGTGTGTGTGTGTGTGTGTGTGTGTGTGGTGTGGTGCGTGCGTGCGTGCGT
>NW_014577436.1:128361-131526 GCF_000485595.1 Priapulus caudatus
TACTCGTCGTCCTTCCGTCCGCGCGCTCTCTCTCTCTACTCTCTCTCTCTCTCTCTCTCTCTCTCTCTCTCTCTCTCTCTCTCTCTGGTACGAACGGTAGGTAGTATAACCTACCGTTCCGTACCACACACACACACACACACACACACGCACACGCACACGCACACGCACATGCACACACACGCACACGCACACGCACACACACACACACACACACAGAGCGAGAGACGCATGCACACACGCGCACGCGCTCACACCCGCACTCCTGTGCGTGTATCTATTTATTAGCCGACTGGAGTCAATCCGCTAAAGTCGCCGAGTATCAAACACTGAGGCAGCCGCGGCGATAGTCTCTAAAACTGCATTACAAGCCACTAAATACCGCATAAATATTATCAGGGGTTTCATAATATAGATATTATAACACTCCAATATTATGACACACCTGATAATATATTATTATATCTAATCAGATATATTCTATAATATATTAATATTGTGTGGTAACAGGCAATTTCCTATTGATTCGGACTGCGCTTTGGTCAACAATTTCTATGTACCAGTTAGCATAGGTGCGGGGAGGCGCCATGGCAGACAACAACCAGCAACACAAACTCGGAATCAGTCTACTGCCTGACGTAACTGGAGAACTAGCAAGCGGGTTAATATTGACTTCAGCTAATTATGGCTAATTAAATTAATCAACTTCCTAATTGCATCTCGTGCGTTTTCAACCGGGTGTGAGTTCGTTCGCTTAGCTCGTTAGTTTGAGCAAGTCAATATTCCCCCTTCGATTGTATCGTGTGACATGAGAGTGATCGTGACCGTTATCGTGTGCAGATGAGCTAAAACATTGCTCACTGCACTGTGGAGTTAGGCTTGGAATTAGTTTTTATAAATGTGTAAAACTGTGGGTTAAAATTAGTTTGAGGGGTATAATTAATATGAGTCGTAATGAAAGGGTTAAGGTTCCACAATCCTATTCATAGCCCTAACCCTAACCCTATTCCTAACCCTAACTCTATTCCTAACCGTAAACCTAAGCCTAACCTAACCCTTACCCTTACCCTAACCCTAACCTTAACCCTAACCGTATCCCTAACCCTAACCGTAACGCTAAGGATAAAGCTGTACATACCTAACTGTAACCCTACCCTTGCCCTGACCATTACCCTATCCCTACTTCTAACCCTAACCTTTACATTACTTTATCTGTTTGACTCTATCCCTTATCTTATCTCCATGGTGAGCTATGCATCCCCTGGGTCATCACACTGTCTTATTCGCACTCCGCGTGATTTTCAGTCATCCTCAGTGCGAAATGCAAAAATGAAGCTGGCAACTAATTGGCAATTAGCACACTCATGGCGAAAGTAAACAAGCACGCCGGTGAAGACAAACACGCGGGACGGACACTTGATATCTGTGTGAGGTGAACGCCTCAGTGTCTTTCCCTCGCGCGCTCTCGCTCTCTAACTCTCTCTCTCTCTCTCTCTCTCTCTCTCTCTCTCTCTCTCTCTCTCTCTCTCTCTCTCTCTCTCTCTCTCTCTCTTAGCCACACATCAGCACGCTATTCACGTAAACATAGAGTGAGTGAGTGAGTGAGTGAGTGAGTGAGTGAGTGAGTGAGTGAGTGACTGAGTGAGTGAGTGAGTGAGTGAGTGAGTGAGTGAGTGAGTGAGTGAGTGAGTGACTGAGGAAGCGGGCGCGTGGGTGGGTTGGGTGATTTGATGGGTGGCTGGATATCTGGATAAGTAAAGAAATGAATGAATTCAAGCCCCATGCAGGGATTTGAAGACCGAAGCAGGCAGGAACAGGTGTTAGTGCAGTCAGAGTCTATTAACGTTAATCTTTACATTTGACATCTTACGTTTGTTATATGTTTCCCAGCGCGCGCACTTGCGTTCGTAGAGAATCGCGTTTCTAAATCGTAGGCGAAGACACTTCTACTACTGCTGTTATTGTCGATCAGAAATGGGATGTGTGCGTGCACGGCGTGCACACGCGAACGGAGGGATTGAGTCCGCTCGCTGGCACGGCTGGGCGCGTCCGTGAGTCAGGGATGCGGCGAGCGGCGGCTCTAAGAATCTGTTATCCATTTGGTTGTAATAAAAGCCGAGATGCGCGGGTTTTTTCTCCGCCAGCGATGAGGCACAGCCGCGCGCGCGCCCTTCATCGAACACGCATATCGTCTGCTGCTGTTTTGTAGGCGCGCGGTGACGCGGTGCGGACCTGTACTCACGCAGCCGCCTCACCCACCGAGGATGAAGCCTCCAGCGAACGCTTATCTCGCTCCCCGCGCTTCTCACTTCGGAATGAAACCAGCCTACGCGTCCCTCTCTCTCGAAGTTGACTGCCTTTCAAAACGCACCTCTCGCTTTCAGCTTAAATTCGCCTTTCGTAAGGTCTCTCATAAAGCGTCCTTCGTTTAGAGGCTTTCGCTCCCCAGGTTTCATGCCTTTTGACGTCTCTCCAGGCTGCAGTATCTCGGTAGTTTCAGTATATTGCTTCCCGTCTCGGACCGACTTATTCCGATGTGGGTTGCATTCGACGCAACCTCTAAGGTTCATTTCCGTGTCCCGAGGGTGGCGAAGGTCGTTTGTTTGCTTCGTCGTCGTGGAGACGCTCCCGTCGCTCGCGCAGCCTCGTTTCGGTGCAACTTTTTCCTCGTTTCGTATGCGCAACTTTTCGTCGGTGTCGATTTGTGAGCGCATTCGTCTACCCTGCAGGCACCAGCGCGCTGTGCAGCTTCGGGCATCGATACCCTAGCGCGATGATCGCGCTGGATTGAGTATCGAGAGAGTAGAGACTTCACACGACTGGGTCGGATGTATGGCAGTCCAACGGCAGCGTCAGTCACCGCCTACCGTCCCTGCAACAGATAAGTTAGATCTCGTAAACATAGTGCTTAGCTGGTGTATGACAGTTGCACTGCTCTGCTCTTTACCACGCTCCCTCTCACACACACGGGCAGGAGCGCATGCACGCATGCACGCACGCACACATGCAGATACAAACACACACACACACACACACACAACACACACACACACACACACACACACACACACACACGACACACGCACACGCACACGACACACACACACACACACACACACACACTACGACACACACACGACACGACACACGACACTACACACGACC
>NW_014577436.1:131623-134726 GCF_000485595.1 Priapulus caudatus
GACGACACGAACTAAAACACACCATAAATTACGCTGCGAAGGGGCTAGATATCACTACAACCACACGCACACAATTGGTGAGGAAATTTATGGTAGTATAGTTACACACACACACACGCACGCACGCACACACGACTACCGACCACGCCACACACACACACACAACCACCACACGATCGCGCACGCAACACACACACCAAACACAACACACCACACACAACCACACACCCACACACGACACACGCAACACCAACGCACACACGCCCCACACCACACAGTTCCCGCACATACACACACACACACACACACACAGCACACACACACACCAAACAAGAACCAGACAGACAGACAGACAGAGCAGACAGACAGACAGACAGACAGACCACGCACGACCAGCAGACAGACAGACAGACAGACAAACAACCAGACAGACAGAGCAGAACAGACACGACCAGACGAGACAGGCAAGCACGCACGCAACTCGCACCCAAACAAACAACAAACAAACAAACAACACACAGCATCACACACAGCACACACACACACACACACCACACGCCGCGAGCCGCGCGTATCTGTCCCTGTTATGAGGCGAGGTTACATGATGAATATATAATGATCAATAAAATTATAATCAAAATAAAAATAAAATAAAATATATAAAAACAAATAATATGATTATAGTAATGACGGCGGGTAAACATGAGAGACGTCGAGATGCGAGCCTGCAAGCGACTACAGCCGCGAGATCAATCACTGAAGGAGTACGTTTTCGTAACGCAGGCCTGTATAACTACTGTTCATGTACTCGCTGACCGCGTCGTACGCGTGTGTGTGTGTGTGTGTGTTGTGTGTGTGCTGTGTGTAAGCGTGTGTGTGCTGTTGTGTGTGTGTGGTGTGTGCTTGTGTGGTGTGTGTGTTGGTGTGTCGTGTGTGTATGTGTTGCGGTGTGTGTGTATAATTGTGCGTGTGTGTGTGTTGTGTGTTTTGTGTGCGTGTGGCGTGTGTGTGTGTTGTGTGTGATATGTGTGTGTGTGTGTGGTATGTTGTGCGGTTGTGTTATGTGTGGTGTGTGTGTGGTATAGTGATGCGGTGCTTGTGTGTGTGTGGTGTGTGCGTGTGTGCAATGTGTACGACGTACGTACGTACGTACGTACGTAACGTACGTAACGTACGTACGTACGTACGTACGTACGTACGTACGTACGTACGTACGTACGTACGTCGTACGTCGTCGTCGTCGTCGTCGTCGTCTCTCTCTCTCTCTCTCTCTCTCTCTCTCTCTCTCTCTCTCTCTCTCTCTCTCTCTCTCTCTCTCTCTCTCTCTCTCTCTCTCTCTCTCTCTCTCATAGCCACACATCAGCACGCTATTCACGTAAACATACACATCGGTGTCCTGATATAAGATGTATACACTAAGAGTTCACGCTGACAGCAAAATGGTTAACGACAAAATGTGGTGGGACAGAAAAGAACAATAAATTCTGATGTAGGGTGGAATGGGTAGAGTACAATTGGATTTATTTTAAAATGGTATTGAAGAAAATTGGATATGAAGTAATCGGTAGATGTTATAGTGTATGATGAAACAAAGAAAGAAAAGAATACGATTAAATCAGATTACCGCAGTAAAAATAATTATTTCTTAGTACAATGACCAACCATAAACCGCGGTATAGAAATGAGTTGAGATAAGACGAGATGAGATACGATCATATTTGTAAGGCTGCGATAGGTAAGATAAGACGAGACAATGTAAGGTATTAATTATGAGTAACATAACATCAGGAGTGAATAATAATATTCACTCCTGATAACATGGATACGACTAGAAGATGATAATTAATGAAGCTAAGCTAGAATAAACCAAGAAGACGTAAGCCAATGTCAGATGTGATAAGATATAATGAGGTGAGATGAGATAAGATGAGATAAGATAAGATAAGATAAGATAAGCTAATACAAGATATAGAGTAAGATGAGATAAGATAAGATAAGATAAGCTAATACAATATAAGGTAAGATGAGATGAGATGAGATGTGATAGGATATTATATTATTATAGGATAAGGCAAGATAGTGCAAGAAAACACACAATGGATCTTATCAGAAGTAGATAATAGGGAATTAGGGTAGATCTACTTCTGATCTTATGAACCTATAATCATATCCTTTGCAGTCGTATTTGCCGTTGTTATAGGCAGCATGTAGGATTCGGACCTAGCAATAATAAGCAGCATATCGTGAGGAAGGAGAAACAGTTTATTGTTATTCGTAAACAGAATTACTGCACTCCACGCGGTCGTATAGTTCAATGGCGTCTGTTTGTTTTGGAAGTTACCTCGCTGGCATTACTGCAACTGGCACACCCACTGGTGAAAAATAAACAAACCTAGCGCGCAATCCCGCGTAGGTCATTTCCAGTATACGGCCAAACTTATAGCAAAGCTCATAATGAGATTCCCACAGTTGAAGACACACACGTGGTGAGATGACAATACTTTTACACTCACAACGAACGCCATATTTTACGCCCCGATCAAACTTAGGGCATAATACATCTTGGGAATTACCAAGTGTTTTTGTACACGGGGTTTTCCCAGCACTATAACATTCAGGGCAATGTTCCTGCGGAACTGTTTCCGCTGCTCATGACAACAGGGTTGTAACTAGCGGGAGTGGCCAGTTCGCAGTTGCCCCCCCCCCACCGCCCCGGGAAATGTAGGTAACAGAACAAAATCTGCACATGGCTTTGCCCCCGGGCAAAATGGGTTAGCTACGCTCCTGGTCATAAGGGCCAACTCTTGAGAGAAAGAGAGAGAGTGAGAGAGAGAGAGAGAGAGAGAGAGAGAGAGAGAGAGAGAGAAAGAGAGAGAGAGCGCGAGAGAGAAAGAGAAAGAGAGAGAGAGAGCGCGCGATAGAGAGCGAAATGGGGCGAAGGAGTGGGCGGGCCAGCGGGCGGTCGGGCTGGCGGTCGGGCGAGCGGGCGGTTGGGCGAGCGGGCGGTCCGGCGGTCCGGCGGGCGGGCGGTTGAGCGGGCGGATAGACGGACGGACGGACGGACGGACGGACGGACGGACGGACGGACGGACGGACGGACGGA
>NW_014577436.1:135840-136977 GCF_000485595.1 Priapulus caudatus
AGATAGATAGATAGATAGATAGATAGGTAAGTAGATAGTTGGAACGAGAGATAGATGGAACGAGAGAAAAAGAGAGAGAACGCGAGAGAGAGAGAGAGAGAGAGAGAGAGAGAGAGAGAGAGAGAGAGAGAGAAAGAGGAGATAGTTGGAGGCTGCTGCTGTTTAAGTGCTAGTTTGGCGCATGTTTTAAGTAATTGGTGCACCTGTCTCAGCGCTCATATCTTGGAGAGAGAATGAACCATGAAATGCCTCGTGTATACGACTCCCCGCTCCGCGCGCGTGTAACTCTGCACGTGCAGGCGAGCAGGTGTGGCATCTTTAATTGCTTGTAAGCTGTGTAAATAAGCGAGCACGCCCGGCGGCCCGGGGGAGGTGATGCTACCGGAGTATAGTAGGCTGGCCCCAGGGGGGCCCTCACAGTGATCACCATGGGGGTTAGGGTTAAAGTTAGAGTCCGATTTAGGGTTAGGATTGCGACTAGGATTAGGGCACGGTTGCGGCTAAGATTAGATTTAGGGCCAGGATTAAGATTGCGACTAAGGTTGAGGTTAGTATTAAGGGTAAAGTTAAGATTAGGGTTAGGATTAAGGGTTGAGTTATAAGTAGTGTTAGGGTTCATGTTAGAGCTAGGTTTAGGTTTAGGGTTAGTGAAAAAGATAGCATAATAGGGTAATCGTAGCCCTAGCATGATCTAAATATTTGCTGACCCTAAACATAAACAGGGTAGTAGGAATGTATAGGGTATAGACTAGCCCACTACCTATATGCCTGCCTGCCTGCTTGCCTATCTACCTACCTGCCTGCCCACATGCATGCCTATTCATGTTTGCATGCTTTTCCGTCTTCCTGCCTGCATGCCTGCCTGCCTGCCTGTCTCTCTGTCTTCCTCCCTGTCTGTCTATCTGTCTGCCTGCCTGCCTGCTTGTCTGTCTCTCCTTCTGCCTGCCTGCCTGCCTGCTTGCTTGCTTGCCTGTCAGCTTGCCTGTCTGCCTGCCTGCCTGCCTACCTGTCTGCCTGCCTGCCTGCTTGCCTGCCAGCTTGCCTGGCCTGCCCGCCTGCTCGCCTGGCCTCGAATGATTCGATGCGCGAATCGAATGATTCGATGAATCATTCGATTCACGCATCGAATCATTCGAG
>NW_014577436.1:137839-144974 GCF_000485595.1 Priapulus caudatus
CTGTCTGCCTGCCTGCCTGCTTGCCTGCCAGCTTGCCTGGCCTGCCCGCCTGCTCGCCTGGCCTCGAATGATTCGATGCGTGAATCGAATGATGCATCGAATGATGCATCGAATCATTCGATTCACGCATCGAATGAATTTGAATCGAATTATGAAACAGAATACACACCATAAGTAACAGGGAAGTGCGCAAAGGAGAAGCGAGGAAGATGCGGCAGCAGCAGGAGAAGAAGAAGAGTAAAAAAACTCGGTAGCGCCGCGTAACCCTACACTTCGCCGTGATTGTAGTAAAAGTAAATGTAGCAGCACTCCGGCGAGCGAGACACAACAAGCCACGCTGCGCGCCGACCAAGTATCACTGTGTCGCGCTAAACCGCTACAGCTGCCTGCAGTCATCACCGGAGAGTCCGCAGGGGGGCGCGCGCTCTCTCCCGGCCACCCTGCAGCTCGCTCCCGGTTTCAGCCGGCGTCGTTGCGCGATCCGCGGGCGCTGAGCGGCAGGGTAGGCGGGGGAGCGGTGGTGGTCATGGGAGATGATCGTTGGTGATAACGAACTGCTGAGACACGTAACGCAGACGCGCTGTGCGCCGAGGCAGCGG
Organism: Priapulus caudatus; assembly: GCF_000485595.1. Classification (NCBI taxonomy): domain Eukaryota; kingdom Metazoa; phylum Priapulida; class Priapulimorpha; order Priapulimorphida; family Priapulidae; genus Priapulus; species Priapulus caudatus. The sequence goes on from NW_014577436.1 coordinate 138,439, forward strand.
GACGCCGACTGCCATCTGTCATCCGACCCGGTCACGCTGACGGGCAGAGTGGACAGTGGCCACCCGACCCGGCCACGCTGACTGACAGAGTGGACAGTGGCCACCCGACCAGGTCACGCTGACTGACAGAGTGGACATGCAGTGGCCACCCGACCAGGTCACGCTGACTGACAGCGTGGACAGTGTGGCCACCAGACCCGGCCACGCTGACGGGCAGAGTGGACAGTGGCCACCCGAAGAGAGAGCGCGCGCACGACAGAGAGCTAGCAAAAGAGAAGGGGGACCAGAGAGAGAAAGAAAGAGAGAGGGGCAGCGGAAGGGAGTGAGAGAGACAGAGAGCATAGGGTAGATAGATAGATAGAGAGAGTGTGAGAGAGGGAGAAGCGGGAGTGTTCAGAGATAGAGACAGGGAGTCTAATTAGCATCAATAGATAAACAGGGGAATCGGTGTCAACGTCACGTACTCGACAAGACTGATTCCAACCTTCCCATGTGGCCTATCCCATAATTGATTCTCTACGACGGTACCAGTCTAAGATGCAACGACAAACGCTGGCCACCCTTTTCCGCGGGAAAATCGAGAAGGGTCCTCCTTGGTTTACGAACTGTGACTATTAAGGGTAAACAGTCGAATAGTGTCGGGAATCGGGATGCTGGTGATGCTCCTCCGCTGCGTGCAACATCACGTGCATCTACACTGCTTGGATGGCGAGAGCTAGCGATTGTCTACGCAATCTTAATTAGTGTCGTTGAAACACGATATAATTAGATTGGAAACTCCTAATGGAGCTAGCTAATCTATTGATGCAATCCACATAATAATAACAAAAAGAAGAAGAAGAAAAAAGAGAAGAAGAAGAAGGAGAAGAAGAAGAAAAAAAAACAGAAGAAAAATTATTGTGATGGCGTATAAACTGCCTAATAGTTGATAAAAAAAATAGCTTTTATGGTTTAGAAATGACAGTAGCCAGCAGCCGGGTGTATGTGAGCGACAGACACATGGCATAACTATAGACACGCGCAATTGAGAATACGTTTACAACGTGCGCGACGTCGTTCGTATATTGCACAAGTTAGCATCGCATTGTATTACATTACGAAAATTATATTGCCAGGGGCCTAGTAAATGTTAATATGCCGGCGTGCATGGTGGGATCTTATGGTACCGCGCTCAAGCCTAGTGATATTTTCAGCGTTAGTCGGTGGCGGGGACTGGTGTAGGCCTATAGTGCAAGTCGTATACCTCCACTGATCCATATACCCTCCCGGCCCGGTGACATCGGACCCTTGTAAAGTCATCGATCCCGGTTAGCCCCGGACACGGACACTCTTGTCGTTCTTTGTCTGCAGCGCGGTAGTTCACGTTTTTTATACGACACGAGAATATGACATAAAGTCGGCATTCCGCTGCGGTAGCGAACACGTGCAACGGCTGGAGGGATCGGATATTTTTTATTAATTGTAAAAACGTATTTTTACGCGGATGCGTGTTTCGCAACTCCTCCTCGTTGACACCACAAGAAAAATACGATAAAATCGACCAACGAGAAAGACGATAAAAACAATAAATAGAACCGCAGTGAACGTGTCATAAAATGCACGGCGAGTATGCAGCGAATCATTATTACACCGAGAATGACATGCCAAGCATATTTATGTTGACTATGATCTTTTGCTATAATATATTGAATACTGACGACAATCTGCGATATCCACACGATACAGAGTCAGAATTAAAATTGGACTTGGAATTTCGAAAACTTGTCAATGGATAAAAATGACTGAGCTATTCGATTATCGCGACCTAACAAAACACGATTCAGTGGAATAGTAAGAAGGTTAGCCAGCGTGGGAGAGTTGAAGTTACTAAAATTATTTCTACTTGCTAATCTCTGAAAGGATTAAGGCCTTTATATCTTGTCATTTTACATAGTATAAATGGGGAATATGTAGCTGTAATACTAATCACAATGGTTGATTGCTACCCCTTCACATTTTTTTAATGATAATTCTGCATTTATGCATTGTGAAGTGTGTGGTCATGAAATTTAACTCCTTGAGAACCTTTTGAACTTTAACTCCTTTGAATCATTTGAGTCATTGAGACGATCGAGTTCCGCAAAATCGCACATTTGTCAGTCGATTGCTATATTTATATTTACGTGCATGCTTACCTAGAGCTATAAATCTCGTTGTCTTGGGTTTTTTAGATACATGGGTAGATGTGTAAGCCACATCGATCAGGAGTAAGTAAAAATAAACATTCGTTTTTATCCATCAGGATCTATCCACCATCGTCGCAGGATACATAAAATAGGTATATAGGATATATATGTAGATATATAGGAAATATAAGTAGATATACAGGTTACATGGTTATAGGTAATGATAGATATAGGAGCGATCGGTTCAATGCAATATTATCTGCTATACAGCGTTGATACAGGTATGTATGTATATCTATATATATGCACTGAGATGTGTACTGCGCCATGTACTGCGAGCTCAGTAATTAAAATTTATGCAGAATTTACGATATTATGTCAATAGACTCATATTATGAGTCGTCACAAAGGGTTAAATTAAGGTAATCCGTAATTTTTGAGCCCGATAACTCGGTCAGGTGACGCGTGGTGCTGCTGCAGTGATTGGCCGGTACCACTGATCTCTACTATACTAACTTAGTATAGTAGAGATCAGTGGTCGGGTACAGACAAGATGCTAAGAAACTATGTAAACAGTTTCTTCACGTTCACGTTCAACGCGTTATGGCTTAACCATTGTGAACTAAAACTAAGAACAAATTGCGTAAAAACTTTTTGTCAATCGCTCGATAGCGACAATATTCACGTGATAGAAAATTAGGCGTCGTGAAGCTTTTCGTTGACACGGTTTTGCTAATGTGAATGTGTCAATCGTTGTTTCTATCTAGACCTATCGAGTTTATCAAATGAGTCAGTATATGGTGCAGTATAGAGGGCGCTATATATCACCGATAAATACACGTGATATATTTTCAAGTTATCGATTCGCAAAAATACCTACATTTCAATGTTTGCAAATGCAAGGCTGCAGCTCTATCCATACTCACACGCACCCACACACGCACATTTATGGACACAAACATGCACGCACGCTTACATACACACACGCACGAACACGCGAACAGAATTGGGCACGAACGTGCGCGCATGCATACACACACACACGGTACACATGCATATAATTGGGCACGCACGTGCGCGCACGCATACACACACACACACGGTACACATGCATATAATTGGGCACGCACGTGCGCGCATGCATACACACACACACACGGTACACATGCATATAATTGGGCACGCACGTGCGCGCACGCGTAAACACGCGCACACATACGCACACGCACGCACGCACGCACGCACGCACGCACACTCACACAGATCTCGCACGCATATATACTCACGTTTTTCGAGCTGAGGCAGAACGTGCACAGCGACGGCTGCATGACGACGTGCGGTGTCGTCCCCGCCGACGCCGTCGCTTGTCGCACGCGCGACAACGTGTCGGCGTGTCGTATGCACGGCTGATCGGCCGCCGCCTCGTCCTCGATCTCGCTCACCAACAATACCGTCTCTAGATGCGCTATATAGCTGACGGCGAGCCTCAGAGTCTCGATTTTCGACAGCTTCCGGTCGGCCGGCTCCGTCGGTATCAGCGTGCGCAGCGCCGAAAAGCCGGTGTTGACGCTCTGCGTGCGCGCCCTCTCGCGGGCGTTCGCCGCCATGCGGGCTTTACTCAGGCTCGCAGCGTTCGAGCGTTTTCCGCGTGTCTTCGCGGAGAATCCGTTGAGAGTAACGTCGGCAGCAGCGACGTCGGCAGTCGTCGTCAGACGCGGCTCGGTGCTCGTGACGTAAGATGCGCCGACGCCTGTCGAGCAGTTCGATTCGCCGGACGTGATCGAGGAAGTGATGTCGGCGTCCATCGGAAGGTCGTCGGCCTGGTGGAGGAAGTCGTCGGCGGTGTGCGACGGCGCGACGACGACAACGTTGTTGTTGTTCTCCGTCTCAACCTTCATCTTCGCCATCAGTTCCTACGTACGTGTGTGCGTGCGTACGTGCGCGCTTGCTTACGTCTGTGGGTCGTGTAGGTAGTGCTGTAGTTTTCTCGGCGGCTGTATAATGGCTGGATGCGTTCTAAGCCCGGCGACACTGGTGACACACACACACGCACATGCACAAACTGCTAGCCCACACGATATGTGGGTAGTGATCGTAGTGCGCCGTTAGCACTGATTCGCGCTCGTCTGCCAAAAACCTATCCAACAACGTAGTACGCTTCTCACCAGCCAAGCTCACCACGGGCGGTTATTACCACTCCGCAGATCCCTGTCTCCACCGATCGCCTGGCCAGCTGGCCTGCTCCGGCATGTAAACCGCAAACACAAACACGTAGATAGGCACTGGTGAAAGAATGGCCGACGTGCTATCGGGTACGTAGTTGTAACGGCGGCAGCGAGAACCAAATACAATATAGACAATATATAGGCAAAGTCGTCACCAACGCAACGATGTTTCCTTCGCACTTTGATGACGTTGATGCTGCTGGGGTATTTCACTCCTGTTGCCGGGGCGACCAGCGACGAGATGCCTCTCACGAGCGTCGGCCCTAGCTCGTTCCCTATCGAGAACGGACGCGGATATGATTTCAGCTCTGCCTCCGCTGCTTCGCATCAAGCAAGGAGAGATAGATGCTCAGGAGAGAGAGAGAAGACGGCAGCCTGGCCTGTAGAATGGTTTTTGCCTCGTTGTCAAACAAACGTGCGTGGATGCGCTCGGGTTACGCGAGCCTGCAGCTCAGCTACGATTTATAACAGCAGCGTGTTGGGCATCCACGGCACTATGATGCTAGGCTAGCTCTGCACCTTCTCTCTATCTCTCTCGTCAGCGGCGGTTCGAGTGGCTCTCTCTCCTCTCGTCTCTCGTGCGTCTTTCTCTCGTCTCTCTCCTCGTCTGCTCTCCTCGTGCGTGCTTCAGGTGCTACTCTGCTCTTGTGGCTCTCGTATCTTGGTTGTTTCTGCTCTGTTCTTCGGCGTCTCTTCTTTCTTCTTTTGTCACTCTCCGTCTCGTCTCTCTCTCTATACTTCTCGTGGCTCTTCTCTCTGCTCTGCTTCCTCTCGTGCTCTCTTCTCGTCTGCGTGCTCATCGTCGTCTCTCTCTCTCCCTCTCTCTCTCTCTCTCTCTCTCTCTCTCTCGTTATCTTCTCGCTTTCTTTTGCGCGCGCTCTCTCCCCTTTTCGCTCTCTGTCTCTCTCTCTCTCTCTCTCTCTCTCTTTCGCTCTTTTTCTCTTTCTCAATGTGACTCTCCTTGATGCTCTGATGTTCTTGCTTATCCTCTCTCCCTCGCCCTTTATTTACCTATCTCTCGTTCTCTCTCCCTATGGCACAGAGTAGAGCCGATGCCGTGATCCTCAGAGAGTCTTCTCGCCCGTTATGGCATTGGCACACATCATAGGCTTATGAGCGTAGCTGTAGATGTTCCAGCTTAATTATCCCGTAGTTCTCAGAGAAAATTCACGTGGAATTCGGAGAGAGATTCCTGCAACAGTTCCTCGGCAAGTCGTCTCAACTGAACTGTTCCAGTTTCTATATTTCGCGATAATGAAGGCAGCGGCGAACGTTTCTCGGCTGTGTTCCTCGACGTTCCTCGCACATTGACCCCTCAATCGAGAGAGTATGTGGATCGACGGCAGTGAACAAAACGCCGAAGGTTCTTCGATATTACTCAAAGTTCCTCCGACGTCCTTCACATCTTTCCCGCGGTTAATGAAGCAAGCAGCGAAGATTCTTCGATGTTTCTCATCCACCAGTTACTAAAATCGACCAAGAACGCTGATGATAGTGAACACAATGCTAAAGCCTCTTCTCTCTATGTTTCTCCTGCCTCCTCACCCGGTATCAAGTATCGGCAGCAGACAGCAACAGCAGCAGCAAACAGCAACAGTATACACGCACACGCTCCCTCACGCACTGCGGGCTCTTGCGGCGGCGGCGGTGTTATAAACACCGAGGCAGAGCGCTGTAGTCGGCGTATGCGGCGCGTAGATAGCACCTCTCATCTGCCGTGGATCCGCAGACGCGCTGGTAGCGGGAGTCTGCGGCCTGCTTGAGGTATAGCGCAGACGATAGAGTTATGCCCACACGGCACACGCACGCACGCACGCACGCATGCATGCATGCACACATACAGACACGTATACGTACACACACAGACACGCACACGCACACACGCACTCGCACGCAAACGGTCACACACGCACGCCAACACGCACACGCACACACGCACCCGCACGCACACGCACACACGCATACGCATACACACACACACACACACATACACACACACACACACACACACACACACACACACACACACACACACACACACACACACACACACACACACACACGCGCGCGCACACACGACGTACACACACGTACGTATCGTCTAGACGAGTTCGTACACCGTCCTTAGAACTACGTACTTAATAGT
>NW_014577436.1:146625-147960 GCF_000485595.1 Priapulus caudatus
GCTCGCGCGCGTATATAGCTTCTATTATGTGCGTGCGTTCTCGCGTGCGTATAGGTACCTCTTCTGTGCGTGCGTGCTCGCGCGCGTATATAGCTTCTATTGTGCGTGCGTGCGTTCTCGCGTGCGTATAGGTACCTGTTATGTGCGTGCGTGCTCGCGCGCGTATATAGCTATCTGTTATGTGCGTGCGTGCGTTCTCGCGGGCGTATAGCTTCTGTTATGTGCGTGCGTTCTCGCGGGCGTATAGGTACCTGTTATGTGCATGCGTGCTCGCGCGCGTATATAGCTATCTGTTTTGTGCGTGCGTGCGCGCGTTCTCGCGGGCGTATAGGTACCTGTTATGTGCATGCGTGCTCGCGCGCGTATATAGCTATCTGTTATATGCGTGCGTGCGTTCTCGCGGACGTATACGTACCTGTTATGTGCGTGCGTTCGTGCTCGCGCGCGTGAGTTTTGAACTGCTTGTGTACACGTCGCGTTTACTTGAAGAACGGCACGTTGAAAATGCGTGTTTAGAACTCCACGATAAAATGCGTGTTTTTCCATCGTTTCCAACGCGTGTTGGATACGGCACGTGTCGACTTGGCCGGATGGGTATTAACCTGCGCCAGTCGGCAAATTTTCACGTCTCTATATCTTCCGTGAACGGAAATATTGCTAAGTTTGTAATTTTTATGGAGGCTATTTTGAATCCAAGATGGTGGCCGAAAACGCCCTTGGATCACATGCATCACGTTGTTGTATGAAATAGTAACCCAAATTACGTCTGTAAGTAAATTTTCAAGTCTGTACGAAGATTATTAACCAAGATATAGCTATTTTTTAAGAAATGACGGCGGCCATTTTGAATTCAAGATAGTGGCCAAAAACGCCCTTGGATTACATGCATCACGTTGTTGTATGAAATAGTAACCCAAATTACGTCTGTCAGTCAATTTTCAAGTCTGTACGAAGATTATTAACCGAGATATAGCTATTTCACGTTGTTGTATGAAATAGTAACCCAAATTACGTCTGTCAGTCAATTTTCAAGTCTGTACGAAGATTATTAACCGAGATAGGCCTATAGCTATTTTTTAAGAAATGACGGCGGCCATTTTTGAATTTAAGATGGCGGCCGAAGTTGTAGTTGGATCGCGTGTGTTCTGTCTTTAAATGAAAGAGCATACAAAAGTATGCAAGTGTACAAATTTTCATACTTTTTTCACAATTTGAACGATTTTTTCCTAATCTACTGTACTATAAGGAGAAATGCCGATGCATGGCTCTAATCAACGCAAACCGCCAGCAGCAGCAGTAGCGGCTCTGCTCTCCAGCCCTGTCTTTCTACATCGC
>NW_014577436.1:147970-160484 GCF_000485595.1 Priapulus caudatus
TATCTATCTATCTATCTCCGCCCTCTCTGTCTCTGCCTCTCTTTTACTCCATTTACCCATCTTCTTGCATGTCTCATCTATCCTCTTTCTTAACTCTATGTTTTTTCTCTGCTCGTTCTCTCTTTGCGGCCCGTTAACTATATGAAAGGTGGCAGCAAACCCTGAGTCGGCGCGCATGCCACGGACATGACCGTCGATTACCGGCAGCCGACAGGCGCGCGTGGGGTTCACACGATCACATTACACGGGTCGAGTCCTCCAGCTCCGACCCTCATGTCTGCCGCACCTGCCTATCCCCCGGTGCCGATAACATCACGTCATCCTATCTCTGCTTATCCTCCTCCTCATCCTCTCCTCTCTGTACGCGCGCGCGTGAAGGAGAGACGAGCGCGTGATCTTATCCGCGGCTTGATCCGGAGTGTGATACCTCCCATTTGCTTCATGTTTCCCATACATTCGGCCCCTCATTCGCTTGATTATTATTTTACATGAGATTCGGAGTTAAGGGAAACGATAGGGTTTCAACCCGCAAGGGGGACGCTCATCTAAGCAGCGGTGTCTCTGTCGTTACGATAATTATGAGCTTTGCTATCCACACGCTGCGGTTGCCACGAATTATCCGATGTTGCTACTGCATCGACGAGGGACACAGACATCGCATTTGGACTGCAGTTACGGCTGTCATGCCGAGCGCCTACAACTCTGCATGCACAGCATCTCCACCTGCTTTCTCGCTGATAACATCGCCGGACATCCTATATTCTGTGCAGTGTCTCATTCTGCGCTGCTGTGTGAAGTGTTTTTTTCACTTCGCCTCTTTTCTTTTTTTCTGCGACCTCTTTTTTCGTATTCGTCGTTTTCTGTTTCTTTTGCCTCGCATTCGTTGTCTTTCGATTCCCTTTCTTCTACTCCTTCACTCTTCTTGTTCTCAATTTTCAACTTCGTCGTTTGCTGATTCCCTTTCTTTTATTCCTCTCTTCTTGCTCTCAATCTTGATCAATGTGTCGAGCTACCATTTACCGCCGCCACCACCAACTCCACCCCTCCTCTCACAATTAACGCACCAACCCTCATATCACAATTAACGGCCCCACCTCTACCTCAACCCATCTTGTCCCATTTCCCACTTCCCACACCTCTAGCCCCTCCCCCCCCAACACATTTAACGCCCACCACCCACACCTTCCCTCTCACACCTACCTTCCCCACCACCACCACCACCTCTCCTCTCACATTTACCGCCCCACCACCTCCACCCATCCTATCACAATTACCGCCCCACCACCTCTACGCCTCCTAACACATTTGCGTTCCCCACCACCTCTACACATCCTCTCACATTTACCGTCCCACAATACCCATTCTCTCACGTTTACCGCCCCACCACCTCTACTCATCCTCTCACATTTACCGCCCCACCACCTCTACACATCCTTTCACATTTACCTCCTCCACCATCTCCACCGATCCTATCACAATTACCGCCCCACCACCTCTACGCCTCCTAACACATTTACCGTCCCACAATACCCATTCTTTCACGTTTACAGCCCCACCACCTCCACCCATCCTATCACAATTACCGCCCCCACCACCGCTACGCCTCTTAACACATTTGCCTTCCCCACCACCTCTACACATTCTCTCACATTTACCGCCCCACAACACCCATCCTCTCACATTTACCGCCTCCACCACCTCTAATCATCCTATCACATTTACCGCCCCACCACCTCTACACATCCTCTCACATTTACCGCCCCACCACCTCTAAACATCCTCTCACATTTACCGCCCCACAACACCCATCCTCTCACATTTACCGCCTCCACCACCTCTACCCATCCTCTCACATTTACCGCCCCACAACACAACACCCATCCTCTCACATTTACCGCCTCCACCACCTCTACCCATCCTCTCACATTTACCGCCCCACAACACCCATCCTCTCACATTTACCGCCCCCACCACTTCTACCCATCCTCTCACGTTTACCGCTCCACCCCAATCTCCACTCATCCTCTCACATTTACCGCCCTACCACTCCCATCCCTACTCTCACTGCATCGACGTTGCTTCAATATAGACACACGAGCGCGCTCCCGTTGTGCTGTTCCGTCTCCCAGTGACAGAAGACCGCGGGTGATGAATGTCAAACATGAACTGTCATTAAACATTGCGACTGCACGCCCGGGGTAACGCGCTAGCTGCCTCTATCTTGGCAGTTATCCAACGATGTGCGCCGCGAGTGAGAGAGGGACGGGTGAGCTAGTAGATATCGGTAAGAAGGCCAGTCGGAGGGATGAAAGTGGGGCGGATGAGAGGTGGAGGAGAGCTTCAATCCGACATCTTTCCCACACACATCCTTACTAGTTATCTCCAAGTTACTAGTTATCCTCCTTTCACTCATCCATCCATCCATCCATGCATCCATCCATCCATCCATCCATCCATTCATCTATCCATTCATTTATCGATCCATCTATCCATCCATGCATCCCATCATCTATCATCCATCCAGTCCATCCATCCATCATCCAATCCTCCACTCCACCATCCATCCAGTCCATCCCATCCATCCATCCATCCATCCATCCATGCATCATCCATCCCATGCATCCATCCATCCCATGCGTCCATCCATCCCATGCATCCATCCATCCCATGCATCCATCCATCCATCCATCATCCACTCCATCATCCATCCATCCATCCAATCCATCCATCCAATCCATCCATCCATCCATCCATCCATCTCACTCCATCTCATCCATCCATCCATTCCATCCATCCATCCTCCTCATCATCCACTTGTCATTCATCCATCCCATCATCACCATCCAATCCATCCATCCATCCATCCATCCATCCATCCATGTCCATCCAATCCATCCATCCATCCATCCAATCCATCATCCATCCACTTCCATCCATCCGCATTCCATCCATTCATCCATCATCATCCATCCATCTCCATCCTCCTCCATCATCATCCATCCATCCTCCATCCACATCCATCCATCGCATCCATCCATCATCCATCCAATTCCATCCATCCATCCATCCATCCATCCATTCATCCATCCATCCATCCATCCATCCATCCATCACCATCCAGTCCATCCAATCCATCCATCCATCCATCCCATCCATCAATCCATCCATCCATCCATCCAATCCATCCTCATCCAATCCATCCATCCATCCATTCCATCCATCCATCCATCCATCCATCCATCCATCCAATCATCCATCCACTCCATCCATCCATCCATCCAGCCATCACATCCATCATCCATCCATCCATCCATCCATCCATCCATCCATTCCACATCCATCTCATCCATGTCCATCAATCCCTCCTCCATCCATTCATTCATCCATCGATCTATCCATTCCATCTAATTTCCATCATCGCAGTAACTATCTAGCATCAAGTCTAGATTCCTCCCAGCCTCTATCTACACACACCTCTCTGGATCTATCTTCACATCTCTCCAGATTTCTCTCAAATCTATGCTGCGACTATCCTGCAGTTGCTTCCTATCTGCTCGCCATATACTCGAAAACGATTCTCCAACATTTTACATAAGAAAACCAGCACAGTTTAGATCAAAACCAGATTGGATAATACCTATTAGCATAATACGAAGTTGAGTAAGTTGGATCTTCAAGAACCACTCTGCACCTAATGGAATACACCGTGGATCAACAGTTTAGCTAAATGTCAAACACAAAATGCAATATGATAAATTTACATAAAGTACTCCTGCATATAAATCAATAAATTAATCCCGCCATCACTAGAAAGCTTGCTTACCGTTTATAGCTCAAGCAACATTAATAAACTATCGATAAGCAAAAAAGACACAGCAAACTACCGGATCATTAGCAGATATGCAACAAAACAGGAAAATGTTTCATTAAACAGTTCCGATAATCAAATAATTGGCACACATTAATAAATATTTCGCAAATTATTCCATTTCGCTGATCATTACTCAAACAACTCATGCCACTTATTAAGCGACAGATAAATAAGCAATTTTTTGAATCCCATAGGGGTTAAAACCCGAAACGCTTGTCGACTGTATTAGACATTTCATACAAAAATCTTTATTTGTATTGTAATAACCGGCAGGCCTTCACCTTAGGATCACGTATATGCGCAAAGCCGTCGAGTTTTTCGCGGACAACGCGATTTCGCTCCTGAGTTTTCCGACACTTTACACATGATTCTTCATCGGTAGCGTCAAGCCTAATTACAGTTTGACATGCGCAATACGACGGACACAATCTGATACATCAAGAACCGGGATTTGTAAATGTGCTAACAACATACACAAACATTCGTGTAAGCGCCGCCTGTGGGAAGTTATTAATATCAAACTTCGCATTTCTGTTAAGCCTCGGTAATTGCACACGTAGGTGCCAGTCATGATTGAATCTTGCCACAAGCGCGTAAGCCTAAGCGAATTGACGGTAGCTTTGGTGTTAGATCAGCTCTTACATCCCGTGTAAGCTTCGTAGATAATCTCGGCCCGTCATCTTACGATACATACTTACTAAAACTGCATGTATGCTACTCGTATAGCTAAGCTCCAGCAATTAAACATTCGGGCAAGCACGAGCCGGCGATAAGTAGCCCGTCTTTTATCTTGCGAGGCTGCGTTCTAGATAATATACAGTTACAATGGAAAAAACGTGGCCCCGAAGTAAATGGTTACAAATGAGAAGAAAGTGTTACATGAGAAATGAGACACGCGCATGCGAAAGGCTTAGCGTAGGAAAAACGAGCGATAACCGCAATAACGCGACGATTGAGAAAGAGCTACAGCAGAGAAATAGCCACTTCACAAGATACGAAAAGAGGAAAAAGAAAGAAAATGACCTAGCAATGGAGAATACGAGGAGGTGAAGACCGCTGAAAAGAGCATAAAATAGAGAGGTGTCGTCGCGCGATAGACGAGATAGAGAAAAAGAAGTGGGGTGAAGCGGAGATGGAGATGAACAGTGTGCGTGTGCGCCATGTGCTGTCATTGAGACGGTAGAGATGAGAAAGAAGAAGTTAGAATTTAAAGTAGAACAATTGAGTTGCACGGTTGTCGGGGCAATTGCTACAGAAGAAGACGTTTCACATAAGAGAAATGCGAAAGAGGCTGCTGAAACAGAAGGAGTTTGGATGCAGGTAAAAGAATTATATTTTAGAATTATTCGAACATGTCATGAATCATCTAGGTAAGTACTCGAGCGAGCGTTTTCTTTCCATCGCGTTGGCCACTTTTTAATGCAGTTTCTTCGGCGAACATAATTCTACTAAAATGTGTTGTAGAAATGATTCCAACCATATGGTCATAGCACATCTGGGATCGGCATAAGATGTGTAATGTTTTGCCTAACACCATTGCCTACTGTAGCTGGTCAGGACCAAATATAGAATGAAGTCAGCATGCCGGAAAATCCCGATAAAAGTTACTTACGCCATTCTTTTTGCGTTTCGAGAGAAGTTTTATAGTACTATTATTTTACAATTATTTATTTATAGATTTCACAATATCCTATGCAGGTCGCATGCCTGAGAGTGCAGACGTCTCAATTAGTGAGTTTGTGGGAGTCCGCGAGGTTTGCAAGCTGCTACTAAGGGCTGCCCCTGCTATTATGTGTAATTTGTCGCACATCGCATGCATATAGGTAGAGTACCAAAATCTCTTAGATTATTCTTATTGCAAGTATTACGCCTAGACCAATTTTTGCACTACATGCTAAAGGCAAATCCAGGCTAGTTTTGTATGAGGTATTACCGGTGTTGAAATGATTAAATGTGCCACTATTGCGTAAACTGTGTCTTAATTCTTATGTGAACCTAGCACGTTGTGGGTGGTGTTGTGTGTGTGTGTGTGGCGGCGGTGTGTGTGTCGTGTGTGTGTGTGTGTGTGTGTGTGTGTGTGTAGAGAGCAGAGAGAGAGAGAGCGTGCGTCCGCGTGCTGTGAGCGTGTGTGCTTCGTTGCGTTTTGCGTGCGGTATGTCTTTGTGTGTCCGTCCCCGGTCCCCCCCCACTCAGCCATCCTCCCAGGCCCCGCGGCCCAGACCCGCCTATCTGCCGCTCCCCGTGTTGTGTGCCTGTGTGTGTGCTTGTGCTGTGTGGTTGTGGTGTGTAGTGTGTGTGTGTGTGCATGCGCCTGCGTTGCGCTGTGGATGTGTGCATGTGTGTGTGTGTGTGTGTGTGTGTGTGTGTGTGTGTGTGAGAGAGCGTCGCTCGCTCGCGCGCCGTGCCGTGCGTCGACGTGTGCTGTGTACGTGGCGTGCGCTGCGTGCGCGCGCGTGGTGTCTTCATGTGTGTGTGCAGCCCGCTGTGTCGTGTGTTGTGTGTGTCTGCTGCTGTGCGTGCGTGCCTGTGTGTGCGCCGCTGTGTGTTGTTGTGTGTGTGTGCTGTGTGTGTATGTGTGTGTGTGATGAGCAGTGCGTCGCGTTTGCGGTGTGTCCGCTGCCCACGCAGTTCATCTACGCTACTACCCCTACCGTCGCCTTGCCCGCCCCATCTTCTTGCAGCCAGCAACTCCATCCACACCCCCTCAGCACCACCCCCCTGCCCCCACCGCCACCCTCCGTGCTTTGTGTGTATGTGTGTGAGAGAGTGGTGCTCCGTGCGTGCGTGTGTGCTGTGTGCCGCCGCTTAGATGTGCGGCATTAGAAAAATCATATCATTTCGGTGCCGATATAATGTCGCGCGCAACGATTAACGAACAACACGCGTTTTTTCAGTTACCGCAATTAAATACAGAAAATATGCCTTCAATATGAGACAGCTCAGCTTCATGCCGCATCATATGCTTATCATTTAGCAACATTCTGCCTCGTCATTGGTACCTATCCCCACCCCCCATCTATGTGAACTATGATCATAAACTAAAACCCTCAACTTTACGACCATCGCCGTATCATAAATATGTTCTCGTGTGTCCAGAATGCATTATATGATCACGGTCATATATTCGTATAGCATATATGCAAGCCCACATACGCACTGCCACCGGATCGCACTTAATTGACGCATAAAGGTCGTAAACATCCGTATTTAAGTTAAAGGAAAAGCGCACGGAATCGACTATATATAATCAATATTATATCGGCGCAAAGCGTTTTCAAGACCAGGCATATAAGAAGTATAGAAAGTCACATTACTATGACATACACCGTATATAAACTGAGATATAGGGAGAACAATTTCGTATCAGTAGATCAAGAAAGAAAATTTGGAATCGACATTAATTATTACCTAGAATATTATCTAGCTGAAATGTTTTTAATTTTCCCATGAAAAACACGTGTAGATATAGCATAACAATCATTTGATGAAAATTCAGCGAATTAAATAGCGATAATTGCTGTTGCCATATAGAGACGCATATCTCGACGATCAGGCCGCGCGCATAAATCAAGTACGTAACCTGTGGAATGCCGCCAGAGAGAATATCCAGACGACCGACAATAGTCACGTGAACGGCGAATACTCTGAATCACTCTGGCGAACTGGGCATCAATTTCTCTGCCTGGCTGACTAATTGACGCATCGCAAGCTGCCGTAAAGTATGCGCTTTCAGCATCAAGAGCCGTGCCTCACTGCGATCAATTGGTTTTTTACCGCACGCGGCCAATCGCTGTCTCACAACGCAGCTGCCGGGAGAGGAAGGCCGGAGCCCCGGAAGCGAGGGGGTGGAGCCGTGATAGAGAGGGAAAAGAGAAGGGGGAGACGGGAGGTAGAAGAGAAGCAGAGAGAGCAACAGAGAGGAGACACATGCGGTAAAACGACAAAGGTGTGTGTGTGTTGTGTGTGTGCGCGTACGTTTCGCTGCGTTTATGCGCGCTGCATGGCGGGTTGCGTTAGCGCGTGCCTGCACGTGTCGTCGGTGCGTGTGATACACATGCCAACCTATAAACAATAACTCATCATTCCCGCCATCTATCGGCCGATATATTATAGTTTCCCCTATATTCCGCCAATTTTGTCCGCGATAGTAGTTTTATGCCCATTTAAGAAACATAGCGTTTTTACAGAATTTTACCTTCTTCCTGAACCACTTTTCTTTCTTTACTTTCTTGGCGGCCAGAATGCAGAGAGCATGGTGAACTCTGAGAGAGAGAGAGAGAGCACGACCGAAGGAGAAGAGAGGAGACGCCAGCGAGACCGGAGGCAGAGGAGAATGCGCGCGAAACGAAGCAGGGAGACGAGAGTGAAGAAAAGAGCGAAAGATGCGCGATGTAATATATGGCATAGAGAGCAGAGAAGAAGAGAGAGAGAGAGAGAGAGAGAGAGAGAGAGAGAGAGAGAGAGAGAGAGAGAGAGAGAGAGGGCACGCGCGCGCGTGTGTGTGCGTATAAGTATTCAAGTATAGCGACACACAGTAACACAAAAGACGGATGTAGTAGTGTTGTGTATAATGTTCTTATTTACAGTATGATAACAATATATTTTACAGAAATCTAAAGAATGTTAAAAACTCGTGACATCAAGCTATAATGTGTGCTACAATCGAGAAATAGTTATTTTTTAGACAATTTTCTTAGCCAATGTTCCACAGTTCCATATATTTTCGCACAATACAATATACTATTATTTAAAAAATAAGTAACTGACAAGATATACTATACCTGTACGACGTGTTATTCAATAAATATTACAAACCACCCTTCCCACGTCAATTTCACATTAGAAAACTATGAAAACCTAGATAACCCAGCTGCTTCATGATCCCTTATATATTATTTATATACTATCAATTCCAAAAGCTGCAAAACAAATTTATGCTGAAACAGGAACTATGGGAAGTAATTAAAAATGTCTAAACCAACCTTAATAGCCCTTGTTCAGAAGTGATAACTTCACCAAGTCCTTCCGCTGTGTAACGTCCCAGTCGAGTAGTAAAACTACTACACAAGCTAAATCTGTGTTAATGATTCAGATGGGTTATACGGATGGGCGAGCAAGTCAATCTGTTCGTTATTGAAGTAAGTTGCAATGGCATTATCGAGGGTTAAAGTTAGGTTCAACAACCAGTAAGTAAAACACAATGTTTTTTGTAATTTGTTCGGTTAGCACCTACCCCTCTCCGTGTGTATCTTGTACCATGTAGTGTACGGCCTGCATACAGCCCCTGCTAACCACTACGACAATATATAAATGTATGAAAAACTGTGGTGGAGAGTGAAACGACGTAGAAGACAAACACTAGTCTCCCGCGCTGCGTGGGTAGATGAGCTAATGTCGCTTGCTTGCACCAATCCTGACGCCAGACGAGCAAACAGGCAGCTTGACATTGCATCAGCTGGCACTGTGACACTAGAACCACATGTTCAATACCACGGAGACTTCCTAGCAAAATGAATCGTTGATGTTTTTCACCCACGACCAGGGGCGTAAATCCCGGGGGGATGGGGGGGTGCATCCCCCCGCTCTTGAAGGAGGGGGATGGCCTGTACAAATATCCCCCGCCTGAGATTCAAAAAAAAGAGAGAAAAAAGAAAGAAGGAAAAAGAAGGAAAAAGAAAGAAATGTGATTGTTTCAATTTCTGCCTTGACGCAGAAGTGAGATTTACGGATTATTTAATTTAACACAATGTACCTTTGAGGGCGGCAGACCATGCAAATTAACTCGTCAAGAAAATGTTTCCAGACTCACAAATAGCCAAAAAGTATGGTTGCAAACATACAAAAACACGTGAAATTGTTAGAAATTGCAATTCTTACCTGTGTTTTAATACATGTATTATTACTATAGTAACCTAACTGTGTACGCTCTCTGAAAAGTCATAAAGTGTTTTGAATCCTAATTTGTAGGGTTGAGTCTAGGGTTGAGATAGTGTCATCAGACATGAGAATATGGCCCACAGTATGCCTCAGATTGCAGGAAAATGGCTTAAATATTTCAAAAATCCATCCATCCATCCATCCATCCATCCATCCATCCATCCATCCATCCATCCATCCATCCATCCATCCATCCATCCATCCATCCATCCATTCATCAATCCTCCTCCATCCATTCATTCATCCATCGATCTATCCATCCATCTAATTTCAGTCATCGGTAACTATCTAGCATCAATCTAGATTCCTCCCAGCCTCTATCTACCACCACCTCTCTGGCATCTATCTTCACCATCTCTCCAGCATTTCTTCTCAACATCTATGCTGCGACTATCCTGCAGTGCATCCATCTGCTCGCCATATACCTCGAAAAACGATTCTCCACATTTTACATAAGAAAACCGAGACAGTTTAGATCAAAACCAGATTGGATAAATACCATTAGCATAATACGAAGTTGAGTAATGGACTTAAGAACCAACTCTGCACCTAAATGGAATACACCTTGGATAAACAGTTTAGTAAAGTCAAAACAAAATGCACATATGAATAAATATTACATAAATACTCCTGATATAAATCAATAAATTAATCCCGCCATACACTAGAAAGCTTGCTACCGTTTATAGCTCAAGCAAATTTAATAAACATATCGTAAGCATAAAAAGAACACAACTACCGGATTCATTAAGCAGATATGCAACAAAACAGGAAAATGTTTCATAAACAGTTTCGAATAATCCAAAATAATGGCACACATTAATAAATATTTCGCAAATTATTCCATTCGCGATATTACAAACAACTCATGCCACTTATTAAACGACAGATAAATAAGCAATTTTTGAATCCCTAGGGGTTAAAACCGAAACGCTTGTCGACTGTATAGACATTATCATACAAATCTTGTATTTGTATTGTATAAACCGGCAGGCTTCACCTTAGGATCACGTATATGCAAAGCCGTCAGTTTTCGGGACAACGCCTATTTCGCTCCTGAGTTTCCGACACTTTACACATATATCTCATCGGTAGCGTCAGCCTAATTACAGTTGACCAGCGAATACGACGACGCCATCTGATAATCAAGAACCGGGATTTGTAAATGGTGCTAACAAACATACACAACATTCGTGTAAGCGCGTGTTGGAAGTAGTGTAATATCAAACCTCGCATTTCTGTAAGCTCGGGTATTGCACACGTAGTGCCAGTTCATGATTGAATCTCGCAAGCGCGTAAGCTAAGGAATGAGGTAGTGGTGTTAGATCAGCTCTTACATTCGTGTAAGCTCGTAGATAATCTCGGCCCGTCATCTTTACGATACATACTTACTAAACTGCATGTATGCTACACTATAGCTAAGCTCCAGGCAAAATTAAACATCGGGCAAGCACGACCCGGCGATAAGTAGCCGTCTTTTATCTGCGAGGCGTGGTTCTAGATAATATACAGTTACAAGGAAAAACGTTGCCCCGAAGTAAATGGTTACAAATGAGAAAGTGTTACATGAGAAAATGAGACACGCGAGCGAAAGGCTTGCGTAGGAAAAACAGACGAGAATGCAATAAGCGAGAGAAAGAGCTACAGCAGAGAAATAGCCACTTCACAAGATACGAAAAGAGGAAAAAGAAAAGAAAAATGATAGAATGAGAATACGAGGAGGTGAGACCGTGAGAAAGAGATAAATAGAGAGGTGTCGTGGGATAGCGAGATAGAGAAAAAGAAAGGTGGGGTGAGGGAGATGGAGATGAACAGTGTGCGTGTGCGCATGTGTGTCATTGAGAGGTAGAGAGAGAAAGAAAAGAAAGTTAAATAAAGTAAACAATTGGTATGCACGTTGGGTCAGGGGGCAATTGCTACAGAGAAGACGTTTCACATAAGAGAAATGGAAAGAGCTGCTGAAACAGAAGGAGTGATGCAGGTAAAAGAATTATATTTTAGAATGATTCGAACATTGTCTATTTGAATCACTAGTAAGTACTCGAGCGAAGCGTTTTCTTTCATGCGTTGCGCACTTTTTATGCGTTTCTCGCGAACATAATTTCTACTAAAATTGTGTAGAAATGATTCCAACCATATAGTAATAGCACATCGGATCGGATAAGAGTGTAATGTTATGCTAAACCATGTCATACTGTAGCTGGTCAGGACCAAATTAGAATGAAGTCAGATGGGAAAATCCCCGATAAATATTACTTACGCCATTTCTTTTGCGTTTCCGAGAGAAGTTTATAGTACTATTATTTTACAATTATTTATTTATAGTTTACAATATTATGCAGGTCGCATGCTGAGAGTGCAGACGTGTCAATTAAGCTGAGTTTGAGTCCGCGGGTTTGAGCTGCTACTAAGGGTGGCTGCATAATTATGTGTATTTGTCGACATCGCATGCATATATAGAGTACCAAAATCTTTAGATTATTCTTATTTGCAAGGATTACGGTAGACACAATTTTGCACTACATGCTAAATGCAAATCCAGGCAGTTTTGTATGAGGTATACGGTGTTGAAATGATAAATGTGCCACTATTGGTAAACTCGTGTCTTATTCTTATGTGTGTGTGTGGGTGGTGTGTGTGTGTGTGTGTGTGTGTGTGTGTGTGTGTGTGTGTGTGTGTGTGTGTGTGTGAGAGAGAGAGAGAGAG
>NW_014577436.1:160743-162459 GCF_000485595.1 Priapulus caudatus
ATGTGAAATATGAGACTATTGTGATACTCGTGTCTTATACTTATGTGTGTGTGTGTGTGGTGTGTGTGTGTGTGTGTGTGTGTGTGGGTGGTGTGTGTGTGTGTGTGTATGTGTGTGAGAGAGTGCGTGCGTGCGTGCGTGTGTGTGTGTGCGCGCTTGTGTGCGGATTAGAAAAATGCTATATTTTGTGCGATATAATGTGCGCGCAACTATTAACGAACAACACGCGTTTTTTCAGTTACCGCAATTAAATACAGAAAATACTGCTTAATATGAGACAGCTCAGCTTCATGCCAGCATATATCTTATCATTTAGCAAATTCGCTCGTCATGTGGTACCTATCCCCACCCCCCATCTATGTGAACTATGATCATAAACTAAAACTTCACTTTACGACCATCGCCTATCATAAATATGTTCTCGTGTGTCCAGAATGCATTATATGATCACGGTCATATATTCGTAATAGCATATATGCAAGCACAACGCATGCACCGGATCCACTTAATTGACGCATAAAGGCTCGTAAACATCCGTATTTAAGTTAAGAAAGCGACGGAAATCGACTATATATAATTCAATATTATATCGGCAAGCGTTTTCAAGACAGGATATAAAGATATAGAAAGTCACATTACATGAATACACCGTATATAAACTGAGATATAGAGAACAATTTCGTATCAGTAATTAAGAGAGAAAATTGTGGAATTCGACATTAATTATTAGAATATTATCTAGTGAAATGTTTTTAATTTTCCCATGAAAAAACAGTGTAGCATATAGCATAACAATCATTGATGAAATTCCAGCGAATTAAATAGCGATAAATTCTGTTGCGATATAGAGACGCCATATCTCTACGATCAGGCGGCGCATAAATCAAGTACGTAATCAGTGAATGCCGAGAGAATATCCAGACGACGACAATAGTCACGTGACGGCGATCTCTGAATCACTCGTGCGAACTGGGCATCAATTTCTCTGCTGCTGACTAATTGACGATCGCAGCTGCCGTGAAAGTATTGCTTTCAGCATCAAGAGCCGTGCTCCTGCGATCATTGGTTTTTTACCGCACGGCCAATCGCTGTCTCACAACGCAGCTGCGGGGAGGAAGAGCCGGAGCCCCGGAGAGCGAGGGGGTGGGGTGATAGAGAGGGAAAGAGAAGGGGGAGAGGGAGGTAGAGAGAGAGAGAGAGCAACAGA
Source organism: Priapulus caudatus (assembly GCF_000485595.1). Taxonomy (NCBI): domain Eukaryota; kingdom Metazoa; phylum Priapulida; class Priapulimorpha; order Priapulimorphida; family Priapulidae; genus Priapulus; species Priapulus caudatus. The sequence goes on from NW_014577436.1 coordinate 161,951, forward strand.
GAGGAAGACACATGGGTAAAACGAAAAGGTGTGTGTGTGTGTGTGTGCGTACGTTTGTGCGTTTATGCGCGTGCATGCGTGTGTGCGTGCGCGTCTGCGTGTGTGGTGCGTGTGATACACATGCACCTATAAACAACTATCATTCCCGCCATCTATCGGCCGATATATTAATAAGTTTATATTCCGCAATTTTGTCCGCGATATAGTTTTATGCCATTAAGAAAGAGTAGCGGTACAGACATTTTTACCTTCTTTGAACCACTTTTCTTTCTTTACTTTTCTTGGCGGCCAGAATGAGAGAGCATGGTTAACTCTTGAGAGAGAGAGAGAGAGAGAGAGAGAGAGAGAGAGAGAGAGAGAGAGAGAGAGAGAGAGAGCGCGACGAAGAGGAGAGAGAGAGAGGAGAAGAGAGAAGAGTAGGAGAGGTAGAGTAGACAGTAGAGAGAGAAGAAGAGAGAGAGAGAGAGAGAGAGAGAGAGAGAGAGAGAGAGAGAGAGAGACGACGCGCG
>NW_014577436.1:162484-171940 GCF_000485595.1 Priapulus caudatus
ATATCAGATTGTAGTAGCAGTATATCAGATTGTAGTAGCAGTATATCAGATTGTAGTAGCAGTATATCAGATTGTAGTAGCAGTATATCAGATTGTAGTAGCAGTATGTAGAGATGTATAGTCAGCAGTGTAACACGTATAACTTCTTTTGTGAGTGAGATCATTGCTATGGGGACTTGGACCGTTCCAAAACATGAAATTATTGTAAATTAATACAAATGATATTTACTACAACAGTTACTTCTTTTTTTTTTTAGCTAAGCCACCGAAGTACTATATGTATATATTGCATAAGAGTCAAACATCTATGTCCAAAGAATTCTTTACTATGCTCGATCATAGAACATGCTAAATTAGGAAGTGTTGATTTAAATAGAGACATTTTATCGTTTATTTTTACCTGACATTTATTGAGAAATGAAGATTTGTCTTCATAATTACCTGTAACCAGTAATACTGCTTTTATTTTTTCATAATTTATTTCTTTTAATTTCATCTTTCAAAAATTCAAGCGTTCTGGCTTGAAACCAATCTTGGTAAACCAAGATATCAGTACATATAATCGTTTAAATGTACTTGAGTTTCCATAGTTCTAGCCTTAAAATATAAACTCATGGACTAAGTCACTTGCTGTTGTTGAGATTTCATGGAAGAAAATTATATTGAACTAGTAAAGTAATACAGCGTATACAAATCTGCACGTACAGTGAGAATGAAAATACCTCAGCTAGTCATAATTATTTTCTATGTAGAGCCCTGAGTGTAAATTTGAGACATGCATACCTAGGTCATACGTATTGGCAGTTGTTTCCTAGATAATTGCTAACTACATCACACTGCCACATCCACAAAGTTATAGCCACATAAACACCACACGCACCCACGCACGCACACGCGTACGCAGTTGCGAACGCAGCCACACGCAAGCACACATGCACACGTGCACCCTGATGTGAGCGCGCGCACGCATGCATGGGCGCAGGCACGCACGCTACACAGATAGATACAGAATCATAGATGGATGGATGGATTGGATTGGATTGGATTGGATACTGTAAGAATGGATTGATGGATGGATGGATGGATGGATGGATGGATGGATGGATGGATGGATGGATGGATGGATGGATGGATGGATGGATGGATTGATGGATGGATGGATGGATGGATGGATGGGTGGATGGATGGGATGGATGGATGCATGGATGGATAGATAGGCATAGAAAGACAGATACAGATAGATAAATGGATAAATGGATAAATGGATAGATAGATAGATTGATCGATAGATAGATCGATCGATCGATCGATCGATCGATCGATCGACCGACCGACCGACCGACAGAGAGACAGACAGACAGACAGACAGAGAGACAGACAGACAGATAGATAGATAGATAGATAGATAAATAGATAGATAGATAGATAGATATGGACATTTGAACTTTTGTGAATTCATACACTTTTTCTAACTTAAAACTGGTTGGTGTAGTAAATCTCATCACAATGGATCAAATTGCAAAGGCATTCCATTGCTGCAGTGATACAAAAATCTAATATGCAAATAACTGTAAATCATGACATAAATGCAACAAATACTACATACAAACAACGTACGTGTACCACTATTTACAGTGATCCGATGCAAGTGTAACTATATAACGTGATCAACAATGTCCACAGACTTAGGTAATTATTTACGGACATACCCTATTTGTTACACGTTAAGCACTACAAGAAGGATCAAGACTAATTCACAATTAAGCATGGTTTCTATAATATCTAGACTGTTAACAGAGTTGGAGCAAAATAACCCCATGAGCAAGTTCAACAATTCATCCCACATCTACTACAAATCTCAATTAATTACTCTTATAATAACATGTGTAAATGTGACATGATTTTCAGCGCATATGGACCATTACCATACATTATTCTGTCTAACCTCTACTATGAGTATTTACATACATTGTCATTTGTTTGTTGTACTGGGACTACTGGTCACATTTGGTATAAACTTTGATTAACATACAGGCAGCACAAGACACCTTACACTTTCATCAGTTGACAATATATGATCCTGTACTTCAACTGCCCTTCAATTAATTCAACCTAGAATAATCTACATCCAGAATTAAGTGAAACAGGCCCCAGACTCGTAGACAGGATGGTCAACAGCAACGCGCAAATTGTGAGATGTTGCCACCTGACATAAGACTAGAGGTCTCTGATTCCATATATGGGACGTTGCACAACCATAACTAGCACACACTTATGAGTTTAATATTATCGTTGTTTGGCCGTAGCAATATATTCTTTGAAGTCGTACGTTCTGGCCTTTCACGAATAATATTGATAGAAGAATGAATTATAATACAAATGAAAATGTGGATGACAACTCTGTCCCAGCAATTTTCCAGTTGAAGCACAGATGAGTTTAGAAGCTAAACATGTTGATGAGCTTTTACCCACAGTGCTGGTCTTCACTGCAGCCTAATAGCTCACATGCTGCATAACAGCAGGACATGAGTGGCTGTACTACTACGCCAGACACAATCAGCTGCTTAGGCAACAATGAAGACCATCTGGTACATGATCATGAGCACGCAGGCTCACCAAACAGGTCTGAGATCATACGAACTGAACAGAAATGTGAATAGCAGGATGACACGAATGAAGAAAAGTGAAGCAATCCACTTCGGCTACACACAAGAGCACTGGTTCACCTCTTCTCATCAACCGACGAGCTGCCAGGACTACTGGACAAGCTGCGCATGGCTTTTGTTTGCTTACCCATGTCTATAAGCTGATTGAACCTATCACGCTTCCGCTTCATCTCCTCTTGCCGATTTTCCTTGTGCTGCTTCTGCCTCTCCAGCTCTGAAAGGTAGCGTCCTGTTATGATACAGGACAAATAACACATGTATGTACACATCCATGCTCGAATAGCACCTGATAGGGGCCGTAGATACACATGGATGTATGTTATAAGATCAAATTCAAGATTACGCTCACACAAAATTTTCATTATTATACTACTACTACTACTACTACTACTACTACTACTACTACTACTACTACTACTACTACTACATACTTATACTTATACTTATACTTACTACTACTACATGATGCTTCCTTGGGTCGAGAACAATTATTATGTGCAGTATTATATGCACACTCAATTCCCCTTATCTATGCAAATATGTAGCATAATGCTCCTTGCCTATGTATGTTTTTTTATGACCGAGTAATTAATTAAGATTTGTTGCCCCTTTAACATTTTTTGGCATATGATAATATATATATAGATAATAAATAAATCATGTAAAAGTTGAGATGACCAAGATTAATTTTGAGTGCATTCTTTACATTGCTTTGGACTAATGTATGGGCCCAACTGTTAAAAAATGTTTTATATTCACTCTTGGTACAACATAAGTATTATGTTCATGATCTTAGCTATCATGATGAGTTAATAACAATAATACTCAAACATGGATCAAGGCCTCATTGTAATCAACTTCCTTAATCCTAGCCAATTTTTCTGATCACGATCCCAAGACTATACTAAAGCTGATCAGCTTCACCACTAAAACCGGACGGTATTCTGGTCAGAAAAATCGAAATCACCTCCGTAATTTGAACTCTTGATTCTGATCAATGATAAAAATTGCCAAAGGTGAATTAAGTATGAACCTACATTTATCAAATGAATCCCAACTCCCGAGCAAGGAAGTACAAGCTGTTTGTGACTTCTCAAGCCTTAGCTTGGCAGACTTGCCAAAACATCACAAATTCAACATTCAAGCTTATACCTAAAATCTTGCCTTGAAATATACCTACGACTATTCTCCATTTTTAATTGATGATCAAGAAGTAAGAGCTTCAAATGATCAACATGGGTCTGACAATTTCTACTTCCTCTTATGATTAACAAGAGCCTTATGCCTATTCCTTACATCTGACTTGCATTAAGAAAACAGTTCCCAAGCTTCAGGAGGAATGTGTCAACTAGAACATTTCTCACAATATCTTATGCTTGCGAGTTTAAACTTTGTTTAGCTGACTGGATGCTGGCTGGCTGCTTGGTGGCTGGTCCAAATATATCTTGCAAATTTTTAACCAATTGCTCAACTAATTATAAAACTATTTCACAGGTTTGGTTAATTTTAAAATGTCTTTAATAAAGCATTAGCATGATGTATTAAATAGTAGCACTGTGCAATGTGTATATGATTCTACCCTTAAAGCGTAATAACACATCTAATTTGATGACTAGTGGTACCTGCAATTTCTTTTTGCAGGTTTTCCTGGTATCTCTCCACAGCACCCTTTTGCATTGATAACAACCAGTAGAACTTGTTCATTTGCCGTAATTCTTTCGCAATTGCGGTCAGCCGCTGTGCATCTGAATAACACAAATTCATCACAGATAAACATGATTGCTTCCTTTCAATTGGTATAAGAGAAAGGAATTCAACAGTCATCAAAACTAAGAAAAGCTGCTCACGTGACATGCTCAAAAACTGATAATAGCACGACAAATGCTTGGATTTTATGCACAGTAATCAGCCATATGCATATACGTGTCAGACCTGGCATAAGATAGATGAACGAATGCCTTACTGTGCATCGGATGTTCGACTGCGTAACCACACTGAAATTTAAATTTCCCAACTAGGACTAGTCATAGGCATGTGACAGTTGTCCTTGTTTTTTCGGGACGTATGGTAATCCTAATTCAAGTGTGATAGTTGTAGCGGACCCCATCTTGCCACGCATGCAGTGCTTCTAATCTATTTCTATGCAAGTACCTTCGTCCTGCAAGCCATTCGTCAGAACACTGGTTTGCAGCTTGTCTAAGGCCAACTTCATTTCAACAACAAAATCTTCAAACAAGCCAACCCGTTGTATACCTTGCCAGAATGCCAGAGGATCTGTCAAATATATGACATTTATATGTTCCTCTGGGAATAAAATGTTACATCATAAACACAGCCAACAAATACACAGATTTAATACACTGTAAATACACGTACACATAAAAAATACATACCACACTAAAATGATGGTACTAATGTTAAAGGAATAATAAGCCCATTGATTATGCAAATGTTGACGAATGCTAGAGTAACTGCTACCTTGTGTAGTTAATAAGTACATAACCTTGTAGCCAAACACGTATTAGTTTGTCTAATATCACTGCTGGTTACATTACAAGCAAGACTTGAATTCGGTTGTTGATATTCATTTACGTGCCGTAAATGTCATTCAGGAGTCAAACAATGACGTAAACATTTGTGCGGCCCGTATGTTTTGGACGTCAGGTGAAATGGAGGTGTCAGCGGTGTAACCACGGCCACGGATTAAACATGGAAATGGAGTAAAACACACGTACTAATCACGGACGCACAAGAACAGCGCTGACAACAAGTTCCTTATCACGAGCGTCCGTGTTTTAAATAAATCACTGATGATAGCATTGCGTACGGCCGAGCATGCGTGCGAAAATGTCCGGTGCACTATAAATATGTATCACACCCGCTTCGCCGGCAGCGGTTTGAAATTGTAAACAACTGATTTCTTGGACTGCAGATTTCAATCGAGACATTTCTTAGTAACCAGCAGTGATATTGGACAAACAAATACGCGTTGGGATGCAAGGTTATGTACTTATTAAATACACAAGGTGCCAGTTACTCTAGCATTCGTCAACATTGCATAATCAATGGACCTAGTATGCCTTTAATTCTTTATACTCAAGTTATACTCTAGTTTTAAAATTATTTCATGTTATTATTAAAATTTCCCACATCACATGAAAATTCATTGTTATGGAGCTTTTAAATGGACTTGAGTAAAAAAATATTTCAAAAAGTTTGTTTGAATAATAGAAAAAATTTTAACATTTCTGCACAAAGGTTGTCAGTCTCAGACTAGGGGATGGCCTGCTTTTTCCAACACTGCTATTAGATCAGTGGAAAAGGAAGCACCTTCAACATCATAGTCATTGTCCTCCTCAACATCGTGGGGGTAGGCGATAATAGGCAGAAACGGACTTAGACCGACTGCACCATTCGGCTTCATCGTTGCCAGTTTCCCACTACTATCCAATGAGTCATGATCATCACTTCCTGAAAAAGCAAACACATTTTGAAATATATTTCAATATTCACGGCTTTTAAGTTAAATAGTACGTACCAGAAATGAAACCCGGGGCCTGATTAGCACCAGGCCAGGATTAACTAAAATTTATATAATAGGTATATCAAATTTAATTTACCCTAGCATGATTACATGATGTTTACTATCTTTTATGATCAGTGCATCATGTGCAACGTACAACTAAACCTGTATATAATGGACACTTAAGGGAAACCCTAAAAGTGACCATTCTATGCAGGTAGGTGGTCATTTCAAATTTTTACCAATGTGAGATATCAAATGAATGTGTATACAGGTTGTAGAGTCCGACACTTTTAGTTGTGCCATTGTCTCTTTCGTTACCTACCTTACTATTGCAGGAGATTCAACCCATAGGGGGAGCTGGAGTGGTTGGAGGAGAGGGGAAAGGGCTTGGGACAAAGGCACAGAAGGAGAGAGGAGCGAGTTGGAAAAGGTGGAAGTATTCGAGGATGGAAAACATTGAGGATGGGGAGAAGGTTGAAAACGGTTAGAGTAGGAGATATGGAGAACAGCTAGGAAGGTTAGTTTAACTGAAAGGATATATATATATATATATATTGTAATTTCTAGTTGAGTGTCTATTTGCATGAACTAGCATTAACCATAATAAATTATTGCAATATAATCAATCATTTTCCCGTGAATCTACTTTGTACAGACTTTGCAATCCACGTGGTGTACAAGCCTAATGCATTTGCAGCAGGAATCATGCATTACCTTTCCTAGATTCTAATAAAAAATACTTGTACAACATTGATTTCCTTACCCTGATCATATGAGAGAGAAAGAGGGACCATGGTCGGTAGACCCATTGAGGAGATAGCCGAGTCGCTACCAATATCTGTGCCTGACTTAGGTGTCTTAGCTGCACATCTTCCTGTGCAGTTGTCATTGTGCATGTAGAAATCAAGCTGACCACAATCCATCAGCTTCCTATAAATATCAAACCGGGTTCATCGTTATTCATACATCATCATATACGCACACACTATATGTTTTATTCGTTACTCTATAGTTCACAACGTTGCTCAACTTGTACAGTTCTACAAACGAACAAAACAAACAAAACTGGTCAAATGTAATGCAGAACATGAATAGAAGAATTTACCTGTGCTAAAATGAGAAGATATCAATGAAAACTGTTTGAGGAAACAAGATGCGCAATAAATGTTTTTTAGCTATTAAAGAAGAAAACTAAATTCATCTCCATGCAAATGAATCATACCTGATTGGTTGACCACCTAAGCGTATCGCACTTTTCCAGTCCTTGAGTTTTTCCTTGTCCCCCATTACCATAAATGCTTTTGGAGTAACCAGCTTACCATTCACCTACATCACAGATTGAACATGTTAGAAGTTATTACGGGAAAAAAATCGCATTCTGCTGGAGGAGGATCCTATAGACCCCTCACCACCCCCATTCAGACAAGTGCTTCGTAGGTGGACTGAAGAACTTAGCCACCAATGACATCTGTAACCCAGTACCTATCATAAAAGTAATCTTGACGGAAACCCTACATTCGAGTTCAATTTTCTTTAATCACCTAAAATAGGGTTTGCGTCAGATTTTATGAGTCATTGACCTACATACTGTGGTCTCGGTTTCAGTGTGATTATGCTCCCAAATGACACCAGAGTACCTGAGAGCATCAAAATACAAAATGCATCCTGGCAAGGTGCAGTAAAACTTCCAAGACCAAACCCTCATGCCACCTTAAAGTCTCGGATCTTTGGCTTCACACAGATAAAATCTCACCGAATTTTTAACCCATAACTTGTATCCCAAAATTTAAAGCCTCTAGAGCTTACATGCTTCCTATAGAAAAGTAAATTCTAGCTGCAAATTTTTCAGATGGAAAGTATCAGGTTTTGTTCACTTTCTACCAGTGCATGAAGTTCTTCTCATTATTCACACCCAAGGTATCAGGAAATTTACTAGACACATTAGTATAGACATATAGAGTATAGACATATTCATATCAAAAGGTAAAGCATGTATGTGGACATGCACAGAAACACGAGACAATCCAGCTAGGTAATCCTCAACCATGGGAGTGGCCACAAGTTAATGTGACCTCTTTGAAACCTGGCAAAGTCATATGCAGAATCAAATGATACATCGTCAAATTACCTTTATCTATAACTATATACACAATACAGAACACAAGGTGTAAGACACAAGTTTGCATCATGGTGTAGAAATGATAATACTGAACATCCAATGTTCACCAGTCAAGGAAGATTCGAATAAAAATTCAGATTCTTAGAACTAAAGTAGTATAATACAGTCATGTAATCTGGTATATTTATTTTTCAGTTAGCATTCAAGCTTCTACTCTGGCTGGTTTCATTAAGCTAATGAGAAACTCCAATCACTTGCCTCGATACAGTCTCTATGAATTCCTGGACATATGAATCTATCCATGTGAAGACTGCCGACGAGAGCACCGCATGTGACTGCAACTAACTTCATGGTAGAAGTGGGATCCTCTGTGTCGCTCATGTCTACTGCTGTCAATTGAAGCCGGAAAAAGGGAAAACTCTAGGTTAATAAAATTGGTACAAATGCTGTATATATTAATATTGTGAGGCAGGTGGAGGGTGCTCTAATAGCAAAAGCAGTTCAGTCTTTTGTTAACAGTCGACAAATTCGTGTTTACCCCTCCTCTTGAGGGTCAAAAGGTTATCAGACATTTACTCTTCGCACGTCAGCGGAAAGCACATTTCATGATCCTTTCAATAAAGTGATAAAAATGGTAGGTCAGCGATGAAACAAAAAAGTTTTGCACTTGGTCAGTTAGACCATGTCCTCCGAAAATGTCTGATATCCGACTTTTCCCCCACTGCCCTTTGACCTGTGACCTCCCAGGGTTCTCCCCAGAATGAAATTCAAACAGGGGGGAAGGGAGGGGGAGGGGGGGAACCAACACTCACTTTCTCATCAGGATGTTGTAGAAGGAGATGCGCCGACGCTTTTTATAAACACAACACATGCCTACTACTCACTACTGCTACTAGTACTACTACTAGTACTAGTACTACTACTACTACTAGATAGATAGATAGATAGATAGATAGATAGATAGATAGATAGATAGATAGATCAGATAATAGGTTTATTGCAAAACTAGTATTAACAACGTTACAATTAAAATAAATTTTGCAAACACGATATCATCAGGCAGTATAAAACTGAAATTGATGATATTTATGTAGCGCTGCTGCGCTCGAGCTCACTAATTACGCACTAATTACGCACTAATTACG
>NW_014577436.1:171950-176572 GCF_000485595.1 Priapulus caudatus
AATTTAAACGGGGCGCAACGATTGAAACAGGGGGGAGTTTTCCCAAACGGGGCGTGCGCGCCCCGTTTGCGCAACGTAGGGAGAACCCTGCCTCCAATATCACGCTGGTGATGAGCTTCCTCCCCATCACACTATGCATCGAATATTAAGAGCGTTGGTCGAGCGGTTGAGATTTGTGCCGCAATTCCGTATTTCCTCTTATACCTTAAGCTAAGGAGGAAATATTCCCTCCATTGACACACCTTGACCTTTGACCCTTGACCACCAAATTCGACATCCCGAGTTATTTTCGCAATCTCCCAGACGTCCTGAATATCAAGACCGTACGTGGAGCGGTTAATATTTGTGCCCAACTGTTGACAGATGCACGGACGGACGCACGAATGCACGGACAATCATGCGATTAGACAAGCTGCATCTGACTTCGTCAGCTGAGCTAAAAAGTTCGACACTTGGCTTGTGAACACATATTCATGCAAAGGTCTGAAATGTATTTGAATACAAACTATATTGAATATCTGAATATAACCTTGCAAAAAATTTAAAAGTGCCATTATTCTCAACACATGATGATGACGATTGCGACTGATCACATTATACAAAAATCACATAACAAACGTTCATAAATCGAGAGGTACCTGTACTCCAAAAATTTCCACTATATGAGAAAAGCATAAGGTGCAATTGTTCATTTACATAAAACAGATGGTAAAAATGTGTCTGGTAAAAAAAAGCACCTTGACCTTTGACCCCCAAATTCGACATCCCGAGTCCTTTTCGCGATCCTCCCAACGTCCCGAATATCAAGACCGTACGTTGAGCAGTTAAGATTTGTGCCCAACTGTTGACGGACGCACGGACGCATGCACGCACGCACGGACAATCATGCGATTAGACAAGCTGCATCTGACTTCATCAGCTGAGCTAAAAAGTTCAACACTCGGCTCGTGAACACATATTCATGCAAAGGTCTGAAATGTATTTGAATACAAACTATATTGAATATCTGAATATAACCTTGCAAAAAATTTAAAAGTGCTATTATTCTCAACACATGATGATGACGATTTCGACTGATCACATTATACAAAAATCCCATAACAAACGTTCATAAATCGAGAGGTACCTGTACTCCAAAAATTTTCACTATATGAGAAAAGCATGAAGTGCAACTGTTCATTTACATAAAACAGATGGTAAAAATAAGAAGTCTGATAAAATGAAAGTGTCAATGAAACTGTAGCTCACCACAAAAAAAGGACACAAATGAGTGAGTAAGAAGAAGTCAGTTTTAATTGAGCAACCATCGACGTACATTATAGAAACGATTGCCATCTGAATATCGCAATAATAATTTATAAACCAAAATGAATCACAATTTGTGACCGTAGATGGCGCTATACCCGCTTTGTAGCGATGGCATTTGAAATAAATAGGTTATGCTGCGTTCCGACATGTTTTGTAAATCTTTACTCTAATATAGACGTTTTATCGGCAGGGTGGAGAGGAAATACCAATTTTGCATTAAAGATATTGTCAATGAAATCTTGTAAAACGAACCAGACGAGTGTGAAACCACAGACTCTGTGTTTATATAATATGCTATATAATTGCCAAACCCTACCTAATTTGCATAATTTTTTTTTAAATATCAAAACCCCTAGCCCTTATTCATTCACATACAAAAAATGAGCAAAATCCGGCAAATTATTTGGAGGGCCGTTAACATTGGCAAAACACTGGCCCTCCGAGCCGGTGGTATCAGGCGTGTTAACGAGCACCAACATTTTTATTTATAGCATTAACACGTTCTACGCTGCCGGTGTTAACAATGCACTTACCGACCTGCGCTGGGATTTTCGAGTTTTTACCGCGTATTAACTTTTAGATTTACCACATTTCCTTTGTAGGAAAGCTAACCAAACTGACCCATTTACTCTGCATGAGTGTTATCTCACCCTTACACGTTCAAATAGTATGAAAATCGTTCCCCTTCATAATAATATATTGATATGAAAACAGAAAAAAAACGGACATTTCGTGCATTTTCGTCTCAAATGCCACCGCACCGGTGAATTTTCGCGACTTTGTTATGATATCATTCGACAGTATACTATTTTTTCCGGTAAAAAATGTGACAACGCTTACACATGTGTGGGGTATGAACCTTGTTTTGTTTTTCTACATTCAAAAATACCTCAAAATTTTATATACTACACAGTTATTATATTATATACCGTTAGGAAAACGATAATCAAACCTTGGTTCGATCTACGCCTTCTAGTTTACCTTCTAGTTTTACAAATTTACCTTGAGTCTCAAAACTCATGATTTCACGTTCGAATCAACGGTAGAGCATTGTATTCTTTAATTCATGTATGACTGGGGTAATATAGACTGTTCCTGTTTAATATCTAGGTAGGTAGTGCCTGCCATCTGTTGGAAATCAGAGTAACAAAAACCAATAATCTATCCACGAGCTGACTCGTGGATCTGCGGGGATGCGTTTTGATTGTTCTCATGAGCCGACTCGTGGATCCGCGGGGAACAGGTTAATGAGCAAATAGCCTACATTAGTGTTTTAGGCCTAAAAAAACGCTTGTTTCCGCTAACCTGACCGAGTACTTTTTAAACCGCCGTGTCAAAACTTTTTATTGTGATCAACAATTAATTATTTTTTTGTTTTTGTTTTTTTCAATGCATTGATCTTTGAAGTCATTATATGGGCTGTTATAAGTATAAAACAAGTATTGTTAAAATACAAAAAAAAAATAATTGATAAAAAAAGTTTTGCCTGCCTACTGTGTCAGCTCGTTAGCGGAAACAAATGCCTTTTTTAAAGCCTTACCTGTAGGATATCATGCTATAATTTATCAACATTTTTACAAATTTGAAATCAAGAATGCAAGCGTGAAACATGACATTGATTTTACAAACAAAATTTGTGAGGGCTGGTAAATTATGGTGAGGGCTAGTTAAAAAAAGCTGTTACCGCCCTCTGGGCTGGTACAAAAAAATCTCAATATTGTGCACTGAAGAGTCAACAAAATTATAACTGCTATGTTTAGCTTTGCTGACCCTGGTCACGTGAGCTTGTGGTATGACAAGAATCATCTGGCTGTCCTTCCCTCCATCACGAATTAGTGGCATAAAATACGTATAAACAAATTCACCTATGGCACGCTTGGGCCACAGGTAAAGGGGCAGTAAAATGATAGCGTGAGGCTGAATAAATGAGATCAAAGAGCGAAAGGGAATGAGATTGACACAGAATCCCACCATCAATCTCAACCGCTAAATCGTAACCTAAAATATATATGTTCACGTATCCGGTATTGATTATTAGTTAATACAATGTCAATGGTCCTAAACAACGGAGTTGTGACGAGTCCCAAATTTCATTTGAACTGTACGCATCTTAGGGCCAAAGGATATAAGAGCTGCCCACATTTGCACATGTCGCACATTGTAAAAATAAATTGTGGTCAGCGCTTATATTCATGAGCCCAACTTAGTTACTGTGCATAAGATATTAATTTTTCAAACGTACCGTACCTCAAAAAAAGGTAGGATTTAGGTTCAGAAGGATGGCGTTGGCGTTGGACATTTGACAGGTATATTGTTAGGATTATGCTTAGAGTTAGGATTATACCAGTCTATACCAGTTGTGATTTCTGTCAAAAAGAGGTGTAACTGTACGAAATGTCTCCGAAAACACATGTATAACTAGGCCTATAAGCCCCTACGTGTTAATTGCACTAACTAATGATTGGCACAGTATTATGAGTATACCCGTAAATTTACAAAGCTCGAGTTACTACGGCCTTCGCAACAGACCTTACTGTCGTTGTACCTAGTAATAGTCTTCGTTACAGTTCCTGAGACTCTGAAGAATATCCAGGCTTTATGGGATTAATAACTCGAACTAAACTTAGCATAGCGTGAAACTGACAATTCTAGCCTCGTTTCGACGGGATAGTATGTCGTACTCGACTCGTTGTCACCATCAATAGAAAAATGCTCGCGCCGCTAAGAGCGCTATTAATTTAGTAGCGTTTCACGAAAGTACCATAACTATAATAACATCACGTTGTATGAAACATAATGATTGTTATTATGATCATAGAAAGGAGATTTTGCCATCTTGTATCTGTGTTCGGTCCGTATAACGACCGAAACGCACCGAGACGCACCGAGCAAGGCTTTTATCTGAAAGCACCGAAAGGCACCAGCAATTTGTGAGGAATGGCGATTTTCGAAGGCTGTTAGATTAAAACCCAGCCAGAGCAGTAAATTTACTCAGTGTGCAAAAACCTGACTGCTAGCATTGGGGACTGTGAATCAACCCCTTGTGGCTTAGATGACCACGTAAAATGGCAGGCCGTCTCGAGTAATTGGGTCATAAATAACCAAAGAACCATAATGATTGGGGACACAAAACATTCTAACAGTGATAAACTTCGGTGTCATTTGGCTTGACGTACGTAATACACTAGGGCCCCTTCCAGAATCTTCAGTATGATAAAGGCGGTCAGAAACAGCAATGAACTATTAGCAGAAAGGATAATGCAAACATATATGCATATCAGAAGTTAATAATGACAAATTATTTGTCATTATTA
>NW_014577436.1:180164-184801 GCF_000485595.1 Priapulus caudatus
TTGTTTTCTGGGCTGCGACAGATCGCCGCCAGGCTGCGCCACCGTTGATTGCTTTGTTATAGACTGGTACCCTCCTGGGGTAATAAGTTAATAACCCCCCTCTAATTTTGCTTCAATAATTTCATTCTGAATAGTTTTCGATGTTATCTTTGCATTTTTTTACTTAAAACGTACTTAGTAGTACTAATACTATTACTATATTCTCTCTGGCAAGAGCCCACTCATTTGGTCTAACTTTGGTAAAAGTAAGTACTACTGGCACAGGGGCGTGTACAGGATTTGTACCAGGGAGGGGTCCAACCGTAACCCAAACTTGGGAGCACGCGAAGGGGGGGTCTGGGGGGCCCTCCCCCACAAAAATTTTGAAATTAGACCCCCTCAGATGCGTTTTCTGCGCGAGCAGGTGGGGGTCCGGACCCCCTGGACCCCCCACCCCCGTACACGCCCCTGTGCCAGTAGTACTTACTTTTACCAAATTTAGACCAAATGAGTGGGCTCTTGCCAGAGAGAATATAGTAATAGTACTACTAAGTACGTTTTAAGTAAAAAAATGCAAAGATAACATCGAAAACTATTCAGAATGAAATTATTGAAGCAAAATTAGAAGGGGGGTTATTGTTCAAGACCGTACGCAGGAAATTTTCTGTAAGGGGGCAAAGGTACTCCCCATGCCCCCTGTGCCCTAAAGTTTTGCAATTTCACATTTCTTTATTTAAAGTAATATTTCTTTGATGATTTAAGATAACCTTTTGTCACATTTCTATTTTATTTCTAAAAGTGTACAGTATTTGTCCCATTAAAAGGCATACTCTGAAAATCTCTAGGGGGGGCAACCAAGGCCGTACGCAGGAAATTTTCTGTAGGGGGGCAAAGGTACTCCCCATGCCCCCTGTGCCTACGCATACGCCTTCGCCTACGCATACTCCCTAACCCTATAACCCTAACCTTAACCCTAACCCTAACCATATTAAATAGTTACCAGGGTACGTTCCAGCAGTACCCTGGGGGACATAGACCCTATGAGCCCTACTGCCTAGTCACAAGAAGCAGGAATTTATTAAAAGGCGCATTGTCTCATGGCTGCCCCGAGTAAACGATCAACGTATGTTCAGTCTTGGTGGCAGTTGTGACTGCATGTACAGTACAGCTACACCTAGGTGCATACAGTGTA
Source organism: Priapulus caudatus (assembly GCF_000485595.1). NCBI lineage: Eukaryota > Metazoa > Priapulida > Priapulimorpha > Priapulimorphida > Priapulidae > Priapulus > Priapulus caudatus. The sequence continues at coordinate 181,336 of NW_014577436.1, forward strand.
GCCCTCGTTATAAAGCGATGGTTGGGGTCCATAAAATGTCAACGTGAAAAAAGCGGGGTCGCACTAAATCGGAGTTATATATATACGTGGTTATATAAGAGGCAAAAAAGGGGGTCCAACGACTCATCTTGTTATATCCGAATTCGCATTAAATCAGGGCGCGTAAAATCGGGGTTTCACTGTACCTCCAAAGGTGAAAATCACATGTGCAGGCACTTGGCCTTGCAACTCCTGCTTATTCCTGGCCTTTCTACCGAAAATCCTCTCCTCAGCAATGTAGGAATATAAAATAATAGATACTCTATCATGCTGATTGAGCAATTCTGTGGGTGCCAGCATGTGATAATAGGCAATACATTGCAGGAGATTAGTGTTCACATTAACCTAACTATTGTGTTGGTCTTCTACTTCATCATTTTCTGCTGCTTTTAATTTACATTGCATTGCCTTATTATATGTAATCACTGAAGTGGAAGGCAGGGGCTAAGGAAGGAAAACGCTATATAGTACTCTAACATGTCATGATGATACTTTTTCTTTCGGTATGGATTTATTTTGTTTCGTGATTATTGATCATGTTGCATAATGTGTTCTAATTGTTAAACACGACTGTCTTTCCAGAGTATAGAATCCTGGCACAAAAAAGCCAACATGGATATATCACTAAGTGATGATGAGTATGAACATCTCTTCCCACAAACTTCGGAGATGTCCAGTAATTCAAGGGTCTACTCTGTCAGCACAAGTACACCATTTCCCGATCATAAAATATCAGTGTTTTCATCAACAACTGATAGTGGCTATGCCTCGACACCTTCTCAAGACTTCAGTCTTGAAAGCATTGACAAGAACAGATCTAGTGCCACGAAGATATCAGATGTTCCCAAGCTGCAACTTGGACATGAAGAAGATACGGAACAAAACACCTCACGGATTGATTGCTTTCCTGGCACTCCTGATAGTGCTCTTGGAAGATCCAAAAATGCCACACAGCACTCTCAACCAGAAGAGATTACTGAGCAGTGTACTACTGAATATGGTTTCAGTTGCCAACATTTGGAACCAAATTGGAAGAACCTAGCTTTAAAGACTAGCCATAGAACTATATTGACTAGACAAGAGGTTGATCCAGTATTGGTAAAGCAGGCACAATCAGAGATGGTTCGTCGAGGATTCGTTCCAAATAGGAAACCAATTGGAGCAAAAATGGGGCTTGATTCCATAGATTTCATTACAGAATTAGGCTCAAAAGACCTCTACCCTGCAGTTAAGTCTATTCTCAGTATGCTGAGTTCTCCAGACCTGTGCAGGTAAATAAATTCATGAGTGTTGTAACATAAAAATGTTTTAATATAATCAAGAACCCATGAAACATAATTTATGGGCTCTTGATAATATATCTAGGTTACATCTTCACATATAATTGTGTTACATAATATATGTAATGATGTTTATATGCAAAGCAAACGATAATACAGAAATCATATGAATTTTAAATTAAATTAAAAATATAAACACCTAACAAATTTCTTGGGATCGTGCTCTTTTGAAGTGCATTTGCCATGCAATTATACTAGCTGCAAGCATGGCTGAGAGGGACCGTCTTCCTAGGTACTATCAGGAGTAAATAGGGATTATTTAGTCCCCTATAAGTTATCATTTGTAATATAAATCTCGTCTACACGACGACGCTTAACTCGAGTTAGCGATTATGTAGCGTCTACACGACAACACCCGATAGCGATTACTACCGATTTATTATGCATGCGTGCGTATGTAAACGTGCGTGCGTGCGTGCGTAACTCGTTGACAGCACTTTGCATCGCATTATATGCAAATATACCGCTTATAATGATCATTTTTCAGATAGCATGAAATATATATATATATATATATATCACTCATGTTGTACGGCCACAGTAAAGTAATAGCCGCGAACCATATTCCATTCAATAAGACATTCCAGATGTGATTTATGTGATGCGGACGAGTGACGTACGATGCATATGCAACCATGCATGCAGCTTGAACTCACGTCTCATCGGGTTTTGTTGGATTAAGACAGAATAGGAGACCATAATTATACAGTCTGAGGGTTCACGAGAGAGTTGTGACAACATATACGCTTTAATATTTTATTGATTTAATCAGGGAACTTTTGATCTCGTATTTTTTAGAATATTTTCGCTAGTACCGGCCGTTTTGCCCGTATTTTTAGCGTTATTTTACATGCCCTAAAAATAATGCGATGGAAATCAAATTGTAAAAGCAGTGAAAAATGCTGTTGCATCACAGATCTAAAATCATCCATCCATGCATTCATCCATTTATGCATTCATTCATTCATTTATTTATTCGTTCATTCATTCATCTTTCCACCTATCAATCTACCCATCCACCATTTAATAAATCAATCAATTATCCTACCATTCATTTGTCCATCAGCCCGTCCACCCATCCGTCCATTTATCTATCCACCTATATATTTATATATCCACTTACGTATCTAAATCGTAATGAACACATTACGATCGAACACTCAAAAATAGGCGTAATAGCGTCTGGGAAAATGTTTGTTATACACCTCGTTAGATAGCGCACACAAAAATATAAAATGGGGTTGCTTGTGCGAAAATATAATTCGCTCATAACGTCCTCTTGCGGGAGAAAGTGTAGCGGAAGTGTACAAGGAACCAGATTGTGACTGTGCAATGCTGTGTGATTGGTTAGCGACAACGAAAGCGGCAATTCAAAATATTCTTGCGGGTTGTTTACAAGTTGCCTGGTCGGTTTCTCGTCGAGTTTATTATCCAAAAGCAAGGTATGTGCAGTATAATAATGCTCAAGGGGTCGTTGTCGTATCAGGTACTACAGATATGTACCCGAGGTACATATATGTATACTCAAAGTGTACCAGACGTACTTTCTTTTTTCTCTAGTATTAACTACTAAGGTACTTAGGTAGTACAGTGCACTTGACTTGGCTCTAGTAGCGCTGATAGGGTCTATGTCCGGTTCAAGGATAGATCATAGAGAACATGGGTCCCAATAAAACCAATGTCATTTACATCAATATAATAGGTTAGGGTTATGGTTAGGGTTAGGGTTAGGGTTAGGCACATTGGTTTTATTGGGACCCATGTTCTCTATCCTTGGGCCCTATGTCCCCCTGGGTACTGCCGGAACATACCCTGGTAACTATCTAGCTGATATGGTTAGGGTTAGTGTTAGGGAGTAGGCGTAGGCGGCTCCCTAGACTCGTTAGTGGAGTAGGCGAGGTACGGTCCGGCATATTAGATAGTAGTATTTAGTACCAGGGTAAGTCCCGGTATACCGGACCGTACCCAGGGTACGTTCCGGCAGTACCCTGGGGGACATAGACCCTATCAGCCCTACTACTACTAGTACTAGTAGTAGCAGGAGTAAGATAATATAGGTATATTATCTTACCTATATTACCTATATT
>NW_014577436.1:187866-193543 GCF_000485595.1 Priapulus caudatus
GTGCTAAATCACAATGCTCAGACAGAATGCACCAGAGCCCACCATTTGCCTTGTAGATTTCAAATTTCACGGGGAGGGCATGCCCCCAGACCCCCCCCCCCCCTTACGGGTGGCTTCGCCTCCCCGGGGCTCGCCCTATCACCAAAGCCGCGGCACTATTTTATTGCTTCCGACGCCTTTGGTGTCTCTCACTGTAGTGTAATAAACACACATATGTACATATGTACATGTGTGTGTATATGTACACTGTACTGTGTGTTCGAGTATGAATCGAGCAGTTGTAAATGTAAAAGGTGCAATAAACTGTAGATTCGAAAATTGTGCAGTGAAATAAATTCTAAATAACCTTAAATAACATTAGACGTTACATTATTAAACATCAAATTACATTAGACAGTATATTGTATTCAGAACATCCTGCACAGCTAAGACGACACTACATATACGCGCCCCGTGTTTCAATATGCACGCACGTATACGTGCACACGACACACGCACGCGCGCACGTGTACACGCACGCACGCACGCATGTACGCACGTGTACGTACGCACGCACGAACGCACGTGTACGTACACACGCACGCACGCACGCACGCACGCACGTGTACGTACACACGCACGCACGCACGCACATGCATGCACGACTAGGCGAGTGTGTGCACTCGACTCGCGCGATAGAATCGATGTAATCGCCTAGTGTTGTCCGGCCCTTTTCCTGTACCCTTTCCCCGTTCCCTACCGCTCATTTTCCTGTGTAAACAGTTTTTATGCCATATACCTATATACCTCTGCGCTTGTCTGATTCGTGAACGTCGTTCCAGTCTATATATGGGCGCTGTGGCTTCGTTCCCGTCACGAGTCGGGTGCCTAGGATCGTGACCCGCATCCAATCTTAGAATCTCGCCGCTAGCCTAGCTGGCCTGGTTGGTAGCGTCCGCGTGCGGAACCGTGGGCTGCTTCCACGGGCTTTTTAACCCCCGAGCCGCAGGTCGGGGATCGCGTCTCGGTGTGGTTGCCCCAAATATTTTTGTTTTTTTATCAGCTTATAATTATAATTGTATATGCATTAATTAATATAAATTTAATGGTAGCAATTTACAACTCGGTGAAGGTGGTGGGAAATGGATCCTACGCGCACGTCGTCCGTGATATTTAAACGTTGTGTATATAAATGTCCACGCGCAGCGATTTACGGTGATCAATGATTTAAGTTAATCTGATTCCACGCATCTGCCTCTAACAACACGCATACTTGTGATGTGTCGGGTGCCAGGGATGCTGACAAATTACTCGACAATTACTACAACACGATGTATATACATGTGCCTTGACGTTGTGATTCCACCAGCTGTGTCGACACACGCAATAACAACGACGTGATAATGAAAGCATAGCGTATATATGTGTCGTGTGCACGTATACGTGCGTCACGCACGTGTACGTACGCACGCACGCGCGCACGTGTACGTGCACACGCACATATGCCGTGCGTGCGTGCGTGTGTGTGTGTGCAGGTACACGTTCGTGCGTGCATGAGTGTGTACGTGCGTGTGCACGTACATGGGCGTGCGTGCGTGCGTACGCGTGCGTGCGTGTGCACGTTCACCTGCGTGCATGCGTGCGTGCGTACGTGCCTGCGTGCGTGTGCACGTTCACCTGCGTGCGTGCGTACGTGCCTGCGTGTCTACGTGCACATGCATGCACGCACGCACGCACACATGCACACACGTGTACCTACCTGCACACGCCGCACGTGTACGTGCACACGCACGCACGCACGTGCATGCGTGCGTGTGCACGTACACGTGCGTGCATGAGTGTGTGCGTGCGTGTGCAAGTACACGTGCGTGCTTGCGTGCGAATTGTACTTGTGACACGGCCAAGGCGTGCTATGCGTGCCTGCGTGCGTGTACACGTGCGTGCGTGCGCGCGTGTGCTGGTACACGTTCGTGCGTGCGTGCATGCGTGCGTCCGTGTGTGTGCACGTACACGTGCGTGCGTGCGTGTAAACTTACACGTGCGTGCATGCGTGCGTGCGTCCGTGTGTGTGCACGTACATGTGCGTGCGTGCGTGCGTGTGCAGGTACACGTTCGTGAGTGCGTGCGTGCGTGTGCAGGTACACGTGTGTGCATGTGTGCGTGCGTGCATGCGTGTGTGTGCAGGTACACGTGCGTGCATGCATGTGCACGTAGACGTGCGTGCGTGCGTGTGCACGTACACGTGCGTGCATGCGTGCGTGTGCACGTACACGTGCGTGCATGAGTGTGTGCGTGCGTGTGCAAGTACACGTGCGTGCTTGCGTGCGAATTGTACTTGTGACACGCATAATTGACTTCAATTGGTGCAACCCCCTCCCGGACTATCCCCCATCCGTCCATAATTCCAAGGGAGAACGTCAGACTATTGCATGGGTGGCCTTTAAAAACACTGAATACTATTATGTGTTATTTTTCAGAGCCTCGTGTGTAAATAAGACGTGGTGTAGGATAATCAAAGAGAACAAGCATGCAAACGATACTCGTATGGCGTTTTTAAAAAAAAGAAGAAAGAAGGTTACATCTGCTGAAAAGGTATACCTTTGTACTCATTACTCAATGTTGTTAGTGTTATGTGAAGTCTGCATTTAAAGCAGTCAGATTCTTTCACGGGAGTAGGTTTACCAGTGCTCCACAGTCAACATGAAATCTGATCAGTTTATATCAGGGAACATGTTGCAGTAAATAGGTTGACCTTTTGCCATCACAGAGCTCGCATGCTGGCGAGTCACTCATGATACTTTTGGCTGTGAATTATCTGTCATCCTCTTATACACAGTAGACATTCTTTGCACAGCACACCTTTGAGGTGCTGATGTGATTTTGTTTCATGAAACGTCTTCCCCTGCTGATCTTAGAAACTTTAGGTGGCTGGGATGTCGGCTGGCAAATTTTTTGAAACCTACTTATTTTGTGACCTTTCCAAATGAACTTTCATGCCCGTGTGCTTCGTCTCTCTTGTATTTACTAAAGGAATTTTCGCTATAGCGCCCTTCAAAACCCAACCGAACCTCCTGAATATCGCAGATCCACCTATTGCTAGACTAAATTGCATACTGTGTATATACATGTACTCTATATTAAAGCAAGCTGATGTGTATCAAGAAATTCTGTTAATAAAACAAAAACAGGAATAACGAGTGACGTAATTACTATCTATTGCAGGAAAATTCGCCCACTAAGCATGATGATACAGCTGCGCGTGCCCTTACTGCCAGCAACGGTGCTTTCCAAGAAGTGCAGCAAGTTGGTTTACTCAGTCCAACAAAACGTAAGCAGGCCGCTCTGCCAATCATTCCGGCAGCAGTGAGCAGACACCTGAGTTTTAAAAAGGTATGTTCTCCATGACAATGATGATTGTTCATTATTGATTCACACAAGATGATACGCGTTCTTCATGCGTACACACCAAAATGTCAACATTATAGCACTTCGTTGCCATGCATTGTTTTTGAACATTCCATCGCAGCAATGATTGGCTAGATAGCGGATAGGTCAACCAGTATGCAAATAGCATGGTATGCTCTATCAGTCATTGCATTCAAACACTAAATCGTTTTCATTAAAAACCCTTGAAAATTTGTTGCATGTACTACACGTGCTATGTTGTATTTCTAAAGTAAAGACTGAAGAACCAACGTTTACTAGTATATAATACGAACAACGAATTTATTCCTCGTCAGTCCAGGCTGCCACGTTGGAGTTTGCCACTGGCTTCAGGGAAGTAGTTGGCGCCACCTATTGGGCACGTTACAATAATCTCACAACATGTTTAGTGTATTCCTAAATAAATTTCAGGAAGGAGAAGCATTGACCAATGAGCAAGAACTGAAGCCCTGCCCGAGGTGTAATTCTCCTTCTGCAGTAGTTAAAGTAATGGAAAAAGGATCGTGTACAAATATTACTTGCATGTTCGTTTTCTGTACTAAATGTAGGTTAGAATTCCACAGTTCAAAAGCATGTGCAGTCGGTCGGTATAAAAATCCATCAAGTTCTGTATGTAGTCGAAAAAGCAAAAAGAACCTAAAGCGTTTGTGACAATTTACGACTATCTGACTACGCAGTATCTGCAACATGAATGTGCCAACAAATAATAAATATTTTATTAGTTTTCTGTGTAGTTGAGATGTTAGCATAATATACTCTTGTGAATCAATTTCACAGCTCTGTCGGCATGAGCTCTGTTTTATCATGGTTTTATAAATTGTCAATTAGATACATTGTAATACACTTTCTTACGTAGTAATTTATATAGATGGGCTGACCATAGTGAACACATATATGTTAGTGTGGCAGATATTTATGGAACAATGAAGCTATGATTTAGCAATGGGTAAGTAGGATAGCGTAAGTTAATTTCAAATCACGTAGGCTCATAATTTTGATGGTGATGATGGCCCGTAAGCCAACGATTTCAACGGCCGTTGTACATTTTTATAGACAGAAATATAATGTCAACTCATGAGTCATGACATGTCCCTTTGTTTTTGAAAGATTAACATATTATATTGTACAGTTTTGGTGGGAGGGTGGGAATTATCGCATTCTCACTTATCACAGTTTACAATTATCAACATTACCACACATGACGAATAAAACTGTTTTTTAGATTTTGAGAAATTAAGTTCAATATAATGGTGTTTGTTTTGCATGGTTGTGACAATGATGATAATTGTGGGCAGTGTCTCAGGGCATCTCAGACAAGTCAAGTTAACCCATAGCACAGTGTGGTTTTTTAATTAATTTTTCATAAAACTTATGTTGATTAAAATTGTTGTCGAAGCAGAGTAAATTATAATTAATTAATCTCAATTTTTCCAATTCAAACTTATAGCGCACTTTAGAGACATTGATGTTGTATTTTCACCAATAACTAAACATTTTAGTTTTACTAAATTACTAACTGCACTGTAGATATATATCAGGAGTAGATAATAGAGACTATTATCTACTCCTGATATATATATATGCAGCCACAATTGAAACGCATTTCTTATCATGCAGTTGCAGTAACTAATTATTGTTTTGAGCGTATTGGCGTTGTTAAGGGTGTGTGGCACTGCCGACGGATTTTATGTTTTGTATTATATATTTCTGTATGACATGAAATTATATGTGTACATTGAAGGATATCAGTTGCATGTGTAAATGGGATAATTAAAATAAAGTTTGTTTACGCCGTAAATCTATAATCTTATTAATTGCATCATGTAAACAGCCAGTACTATTTATGGTAGCTTGGGTACGCGCGGTTTTGGGTTCTTTTTCGGACTAAACTACAAAAGTACAAAGAAAGTAATACTATTGTAATGATGCAAACACTAAAATAGGATCGGTAAGTCGAAGCATTGGCTATAGAATCTAATGTTGCGTGTTAATATACGCAATTCACGCACATTTGCAGTAATGGGGGAGGGATACTAACGTTATTTTGATCTTTGTATGAATTTCACACGCGTTAAACACTCCAGCTGTCGCTCACCACATGCTCCCACACTCTTCCCTTCTCCCTCCCACTCTCCCCTTTTATTCTCCCCTTTTCCCCTCTCCTTTTCCTCCCTGTCTCTTTTTTCTCTCTTTCTCTCTTTCTTTGTCTCTCTCCTCTCTCTCTCTCTCTCTCTCTCTCTCTCTCTCTCTCTCT
>NW_014577436.1:193980-233736 GCF_000485595.1 Priapulus caudatus
CGTGCGTGCGTGCGTGCGTGCGTGCGTGCGTGCGTGCGTGCGTGCGTGCGTGTGTGTGTGCGCGCGCGCGTGCGTGTAGTGTGTGTGTGAGTGTTTTTGTATATATATATATATATACTATATATCAAGAGCGTATAAAGATGGAGAGCGTAGTCAGCGTACAACGGTGAAATGGTGAAACCATGTTGCAGTATTAGTCGAATTAAGAAACTTTGCCCGTTTTATTTTGACGATTCTTTGAAGTATTGATCAGCTGTCCTACCTTGTTAATATAAAACAAACCGCTTGTCCCTACGATGCTCCTACGCTGAGATAATGAGCGGTGAAAATCGGGTATTTTCGCCGAAAACCGACTCGAGATCAGTGTTTACTGCGACTGTCTCTCGCTTTGTGGCCAGTGTATTGTTTCCGGTCGCCGCTGTTATGTGTAGCGCCGTGGTAGCGCTCACTCACGTCAGTACTACAGAGATTACTATACCTCCTGCTATACATCCAGCGTGAGGTGGGCACAGGTGGGGGTCATCACTATGGCAATCAATAACAGACGTCATTCATTCCATTTGTCAATCATTGACGGAAACACGCGAGGTTTCCCGAAGTTATCTCAAAGCGAGAGACAGTCGCAGTAAACACTGATCTCGAGTCGGTTTTCGGCAAAAATACCAGATTTTCACCGCTCATTATCTCAGCGTAGGGACATGCTGTTTGTTTTATATTAACAAGGTAGGACAGCTGATCAATAATACTGCAAAGAATCGTCAAAATAAAACGGGGAAAGTTTATTAATTCGACTAATACTGCAACATGGTTTCAGCTTTTCACCGTTGTACGCTCTCCTTCTTTATACGCTTTTGGTATAATTATATACACATACATATATAATATTCTTCATATTCTTCCTATAAACCATGTAACTACGTCATGCACCCGCTGCTGAACACCGATGGTCACACGGTGATATTACCATGTTATCATGAAGGATAACACGAACGTGTCCCTTTTTTATTTCCCACAGAACGTGTTCCCTGAGTACTCAGTACTCTTTCGCCCAGTCGAGCATCCTTTCCCGACGGTTCTGCACACGAATACCTTATTCGTAACTTTAGTTCATTACACACACGCACGCACGCACGCATGCACACAAGCGCTATATGAAGTTGCATTTCATCGACGTCACGTGGATTGACCATGCTACAATGGGAATGGAATTGTTATGGTAAATTTTATTCGTTTTTTTCTTTCCCATAAAGGAACGACATCGGCGTGTGATCATCGGCACGCATCGCAGCTGCTCCGCGGGTGACATGCATGGTTTATAATTACTGATGTCAGGGCCGTAGCCTGCAGGGGGGGGGGGCATTTAAAAAATAAATTGTTCTACTAAAGGAGAATTGTCGTAGTCAGAATGAAGGCTGTACATGTACTGAAAAGTGCCTTAAATACCATCTCCTGCTATCTACATTTTAAAAATGTTCTGCAGGAGTACCCCCAGACCCCCACCTGTTTCTTACCCCTCCTTTAAATCCTGGATCTGCCACTGCCCCGCCCACCTAGGAATTTGCTCAGCCTACGGCCCTGGATGTATAATGAAGCAGAAGGTGAAGTTTTTATGCGTCTAATTAAACCGGCACCTTTTAGATCTGTCAGTTCTTGGTACTCATGCATCTATGCGTTCAATGTCAGTCACCGTTTTTTAGTTTGTTTCTGATAATTATCGTAGGAATATGGTATATATATAATTGAAAATGTTCAATTATGGTGTGATCACGCGTCTACCACAGTGAGCAAAAATTCAACGGAAATTTATCAACCCCGACGTTGTTCAAGATCGCAATTTATTAACACGCGAGATTTCGATTCATGGGGTGACAGAGAGCATCAAATGGTAGAACTCGCAACACGTTCTAAATTCAAACAATGGTTGCCCTTATCTTGCTAGAGACATTGTAAGACACGCGAGCCAGTTTTCTTATACGTACGAGCATGCGTTTTCAATCACGAACATCTACACGCTATTTTCAAGGATGTCCTTGCACTAAACTACTGAAAAAAGAAATCGGTCAGCTGCAGTCGGGATTGATATATAAGATGCCAGCTTCTATGTTGACACCACATTACAACTTTTGAGTGAAAATTCATCGCATTAATAAAGATTTATTGCAGCTTAAATCGGTAAGTTTTCTGGCTTAAATGCGCTTGAAATATACATACTTACATGTCGTGTTCTCGTTTACGTTAACGGCTTGATACGAATTTATAGTAAAAACGTAGTGTAAAATTCTAATGTAATATAACGTAGAATTGCTGCATTTTTTGTGTATTACAGGTCGACAAGATGAAGATCCTTGTAGGAGCGCTCATGTGTGTTTCGGTGAGCTATATTACATTCCTCTGTGACTTGAATAGAGTAATGAAGGCGAGTAGCTATAGCGAGAAGAACAGAGCGGGAAACTATATTTACTAGAAATGCGTGTGTACATCTCATGAATGGCGTAAAACATACTTGCGCGTCCTGCGGAATTCTCTGTCAACTTTAGAGCTGGCGGGAGCACGTTAATTGTAACTGATTGTCATCATAGGTTAATCAACTCTTCCTATAATGTTGGTGCCAATGATGTATCTTTACCTCCATATCATTGCAAGTAAAATAACCGTTATAAACATCAAATTAGATCCCTCCCACACTCTCCCTCTCCTGCGTAAGCGTCCCCCCCCCTCGCGCGCTCTCTTCCCACTGCCAAAATAACAATTATGAAGATATTCCAAAATTCACCCATTTTTATGCGTTTTAGCAAACAAGGGGTTAAATGGCAATGTTTTAATTAGACTGTAATCTGTAGATCTGACTGTAAAACATTGTTTTTCATAAAGCAGACATCCTAACGAATCCAACGATACCTTATTTGCCTTGTTCTAAATTGGGGAGGGGTAACTCCTTAAATAAGGCCCTTTTTTGGCCCCGGTCGCTCCACTAATATAATGCACAATCAAACAAAGTATCATAGATGCGATTCACTTACTGCCAAGGCTGTAGCCTGCGGGGGGGGGGCAGCTGCTCCATAGATTTTGGAGCAAAATTAAAAAAATTAATTGTTCTACTAAAGGAGAATTGTCGTAGCCAGAAACAAGGCTGTACATGTACTCAAAAGTGCGTCAAATACCATCTCCATCTCCAATTTTCGATCTACATTTACAAAATTTTCTGTGGGAGGATCCCCAGACCCCCACCTGTTTCTCACCCCCTCTTTGAAATCCTGGATCCGCCACTGCCCCCCCCCCTCTAGGAAATTGCTCAGCCTACGGCCCTGCACTGACCGCTTCAGTTGCGTGCAGAGTTGATGGAACCATCTCTTTAGTTTTACAGCAACTAACAATAACCATTTGCGTTAACAAAATGTGCTCTCATACGGTCTCCGTATTGTCACTGCGAACCGCATTATGGTTCCATAATCCCAGTTTACATGACAGCAATGCATGGTTGTGATAATTTACAACAATTAAACTTTTGTGAAGAGAATTTCGCAGTTTTTCGCTCCTGCTGCTACAAACTCATTTATACGAAATTGGTCATCCACGTGCCTATACGAATTTGCTCACGAATCGATCTCACATAACGAAGATGAGGCATTCGTAGAGGTTGTGCGCGCGTATACGGAAGCTTACGCACGTTTCATAAAACTAGCACCGGTGTTTCTACGTATACACATGTGCGTCTTCTCACATGTACGTGCACGCGTGCGCACAGTTCAGAAACAATGTGTTATAATGTAGTAATAAACGGCGGAATAACATGACAACGCAAAGGGCGTACTAACCGTTGTTAACTCTTTATTATAGGCGATATTTGCGATGCCGCCAGCCGATCGACGTAGTAACGGCCTGCCACGATTCATCCTAGATCACCCGGCAGCTGCTTACAGGTCGGATACGATCGGAGCTAGGCTAGCCGACGCCGACGAGCGGCTTAACCTGCGCAATCGAGAGATCTCCTACGACATCCCGAATGAGCAGCGCTTTAGGTTGGTGCCTGCGTCGCGATATAAGACTGTCAATGAAACCGAAAACAGCAAGAGCAGGACGTGTCAATCACACATATACACGCGCGCGCGCGCGCTCGCACGCACACGCCCGCACACGTACACGCCAGCACACGCACACACGGACGCACACACGCAAACACTCACACGCGCACCTTATCACTCACTCAAACACGCACGGACGTACGTACGCACACGCAGAAACACGCACGCACGCACGCACGCATGCACGAACATACGCACACAACGCACACACTTTCGTGTCGCAGTCACGGCGCATGTATGTATGTAGACACATTGCAGGTCTCTCGAAACAATTTCTAACTACGACGATACGGATGACGATATCACACACGACACTTTCAATCGTCAGTTACGTCACGATGACGTCAATGGACCTAGCATCCGCAAGCTTGACCGAAAAGTTGAGTACGCAAACCCCATCTCCGGGCAGGCATTCAGGGATCTGGAGAGAGGCGACCACGTGATCGACACCAACGGCGACAATTCGGGCCTGTAAGCTCTAACAAATAACGTACTGCATACGCCATATTTTTCGCGTACAGATATTTGCGCGAATTCAGACCTGACGGTCAATTTCGCGGTCGGTGATTTCCCGAATCAGTGAAGAACGGCGTGTTGTTATTTTCGCGGTCGGGGACGCGTTAGCGAAATTCGCGAAAATTAAACCACCGCGAAATATACAGCGCATACAGTAGTTGATCTCATACGATCATTGGTTCTAATAAAAGACTCCGTAATGTAAGGCGAAAGTGGACACATGATAAAATTTAATCATTAATATTGTTTTTCCCCAATTCCTCTCCAAATTATTCTCTACGCTGAGTCCTAGTCGTCTTCAACACTACTAAAATTAGTTAAAATTACTAATATAACTACTGTATTGGGATTTCGCAGCTCCTATATAGGTTACTAGATTAATATAAAAGCTTATTATCTGGCAAACAGCGATTTTTAGACTCAACCAAAGAAGAGGATCTATTTTAAGCTGTAATAATATGACTTCTTAAATATGAATTGCAGAGCAATGCAGGTTGGTTTCCGGCATTTTCGTGCCTAAATCTGTTTAGTTTTTAGCTCTATCGAAAGGTACACAAACAATAGACCAACATTCTAGGTTTTGTGACGCCTCATGTGAGATAATATGTAATTTCTTTCAAGCCGAAAGTTAGCTTCGAAAGCCTAACAAATAGGTAACGCGTATATTGTATATCTGGCTCTGGAATGTTTTCGTAGGTATACATTTAAATTTGTGTGAGATGAAAAACCACCGTACCGAACCAAAGTTATGATTATATTTCACGCAGGTTCATACGTTATTTATTTATAACTCTTGATTAACAGCTACTATTCCACTCTGCATAACATCTGGGGTTGGGTTAGGTTTAGGGTTAGTGTTAGGGTTAGTGTTAGGGTTAGTGTTAGGGTTAGGGTTAGTGTTAGGGTTAGGGTTAGGGTGTAGGGGCTAACGCATAAGCCGAAAGTTAGCTTCGAAAGCCTAACAAATAGGTAACGCGTATATTGTATATCTGGCTCTGGAATGTTTTCGTAGGTATACATTTAAATTTGTGTGAGATGAAAAACCACCGTACCGAACCAAAGTTATGATTATATTTCACGCAGGTTCATACGTTATTTATAACGCTTGATTGACAGCTACTATTCCACTCTGCATAACATCTGGGGTATTGACCATGTAATGATTAATGGCAATCGCCAGAATCCTCAATTGCGGTATCTGAAATTTTATATTTACAATAGAGAAGCTATACGAGAACAAAGGCAAACCTGTTAATATTGTCAACTTGAAACTGGTAAAAATGATGCTAAGGTCGAAACGAGACATCAAGAACATGAATTATAACAAGCTTTATATGAGATAATTCTGATCATTTCTGTCTCCCATCTTCAGGTATGCGAGGCGCCTGGCCCTACAGGATGGAGAATTAGCAGCCGACCTTAGACGCGACATCGACTACAGGAACCGAGGAGAAGGATTTATTGACAACGACGATGGCGTTAGCCTTCCAGGTCGTGATTTCTTCATCAACGCCGGTAGGTGCCAACGTCATAACATTTGATCGGGTGGGCGTGAGATCATTATCAGCATTCCTAGCTTCATTTTATGCCGATAAAGCGTGAATGAATACGTAACTAACGTTTGTAGTTAGGTGAATGCGTATTGGTATCATAAAGACCCGTAGAGCTTCCGTGGCGCGTATAACCGATGTAATTCCTACACGTACAGGAAGATTTGCGCCCCGTGATCAGAGTGGAAATATTCCGCCACCAAGCTCCGACTGGTTCGGAGGCAGGACTGCTATCGTTCGTCCACGATCGCCTTTCGAGCACCCAGAAGGCAGTCCCCCTTCCAGGTTCATAGTTGGCACCACTTATTAGAGAGCGCAACAGACCGGCAGCGATTTTACGTCCACAGAAAATCTTTGATCAACAGTCTTGGTGATTTTTGTCTCCGGTACCGCATTCGGCTAACTTCGGACGAATCCGTTCTTCTTCCCCGTTCGCTCGGGTTTATCACCAATAGCGTATAAGACACTGATCTCTATAATAACTTATTATTATTATTATTATTATAGAGATCAGTGGTGTAAGAGCTTAAATTTCCTTACACCTCCGATCACGTGATCTCGTGGCTGCGTCACCAATGAAGAAGTTGGCCGATAAGGAGGCGAACATTAGTCAGAAAATGGGATTCCTGTCGCGGAGATAGGCGGCGCCGGCGTAGGAGACAAAAATACCATAATCTGGCGAGATCGAAGTTAAAGCTTTTTAGGCGCAGACGCGCAGTAAACCAACATTTATACAAAACATTACAAATTCATTTTAATTCCCGCCATAATCTGGCGAGATCGAAGTTTATGCGAAGAAATAAATTACCAAGAAATTACTTGAAACTATACTGTCTATGTTTAATTGCAACCAACGTCTAATAAACTGATCTGCAACTCTGTAGATGCATTTTAAGGTGTACGCTAGCATAGCCATAGTATTTGATGTTTAATTCATAATAATAGTAAATTACGAGTAAATTTGGAAAAAATGGTAAAAATGAATAATACTACGTATAAAATGTAATGCGATGGCAGAATCTCATAAAAAATATCATTTTGGCGCAGAAGAATTATTCCTGAAAAAAAATATATGTAGAACATTAACATTATTTAGAATAGCTAAATACACGTTATTTGATTGCCGGGTTTGGCTCAAGTTCTGTAAGTTTTTTTTGGCGCAGTAAACCAACATTTATACAAAACATTACAAATTCATTTTAATTCCCACCACATACCTCCAGCTTTGCTAATGTACGTAGGAATGGCGCTCGTAACGTCGGTCGTCGTTGACAGCCAGGATAATTTTATTCGGCCGATCTCATACGCTCAAACTGGACAGAGGCGGCCCCGCGGCACGAGTGCATGGTCAAATCCGTTCTACAAAATTCACTTTGCTCGCAGCATCCCGCTACATATTATATCCCCATCCATATAACCGTCCCCACCCGCCCTCTTGCTACAACCCTGATATACGTACACACTACATATTATGCTACAGCCTACATCATGAAAGAAATACCCTTCATGGAACACTGCATATCGCCGCCACCCGTAGACAGTGGACACAGCCAATAAATGTCAAATAACAATGATCACGTGTATAACGAACGTGGGATAACAAACTACTTTATTGTAAAATGCACATGCAAACACCGCACAATAAACTGCTCTGGCAGTAACTGAATAGGCCCATTTATCTTAACTCATCGCAGAAGTGTGAAAATACGAGTACAGCTAATAAAAGGCTAATGCATATTAAGTATAGCTATATTAATAGTTAGTGTTTTACCTTTACAATACACAATCTGAAAATTTAATAATTTGCAACACGTTGTGCAAGTTTGCAACACGTACACCAAGTCTAGAAATCACATAAAAAATGGGGTATTTGTAGCTATGGAAATAAATTTCGGAAAAATATACATGACAAAAGCTGTGCTTCAGCAGGGTTTCACGAAGGTGTAAAGGCGACAGTTGAGTAGGAATTTTAAACACAAAGGTTTGGTAGCAAATCCGTACTCAACCTTCAATGTGTGGAAAGTTAATGTAACTATATGTCTCTATCTCTTGGTGATAGCCTTAATTTATTGTGAGCATCATACAATTTAATATTACTATATAGAGAAGTTAAAGAATGATGGGTGTGGGTTGAAATTGATGTTTAAAGCTGATATCTCAACTCATCTACTCTATATAAACGTAGCATGTAAATATGTGGTTTAAACTAAACCAAATATTCAGATGAAACGTCTGAAGAACACCATCAGATAAGCTAAATAGAACGCTCACATTTTTAATTCGGAATATGAGCTGCTATTAGGAAACAATAACTCGCAGTGAAGTAATCTATTTACACATATATGACTAGATGTCGCCAAGAAATTACATAGGACCTGCGTCATAGATATAATAAGATACCGACACAAAAGATATCCACGCATACAGGGTAGTATTGAGTAAACTCCTGGAGAGGGGAAAATGAAGAAATTCACCCCAAAAATTTTAGTTCCAAAACCACCATCGAGTGTCGACGATCTAAGCAAATTAAATGCGCGGGGTCCAGTTGCAACTTTTGGTATTTAACTGCTACGTATGGTATAATCAGGAACATGAAACTAGATATTTATCTAGTTTCATGCCCCTGCAGGTGCTGCCCCTCATCGTGAGCCTCAATTTGAAAAAAAGAATAATAAAAATGTGCTGAATGTGTGCTGATATTGATCTATATTACATGCTGATGCTATTAATTACTTGCTTCCTCCTCTTGAGCTGATCGCAACCACTGCTTATTTTACTTCATTCTCCTAACTTGTTAATAATAGGTCAAAATAACTTTTAAATAATTTAAATGACAAAGGATTACATATATTAGTTTAAGGAGAACTATTCTTATATTTATGATACAGTTTTTACATACACTGATTGCAAGTTTACACATGTGAATTACATACGTCTTTAACATGTGAAAATAAAATTCAAAGGCACATCTTAGTCAACATCCAGAGCAGCAGCACAAATAAACAATTTCCTCGTTCATAATCAACAAACTTTTCTATAATCAATTTTTAAACATTGGATTTTAGTGATTCGTCATTATCATTGAAGAGTAGAGTAACTGCATGGTATGTAACCAAATTAACCAGATGGTTAACCGAAACCCATGTTGAGTGGTGCAGTCGCAATATTAATATATTTCAAAAAATATTATATGAGGCAGAAAAACTTGATAATTGGCTAAGTAATGTTGTGATATATGTTTAATACAAAACTTGCCCAGTAGATGTATCCGGATCAACATCCTTATTATACATTAATACGTGCAGATGTTTATACCATGTGAAAGTGCCAAAAGTTATCTTCTAATCCACTAGATGAGGATAACTTGCCATTAGCCTAGTTGTGTCTTGATGTTAGGTTGTTGTTGGACGATATCACTTGTAGAACTTTGGTAGGTGGTATCACTAAATCTTCATTCACCTATAACAGACAGATCATTCACAGAAAGTTAACAACAGCAATAAACATTAATTATGTATAATACGTAATATGTATATTTACCACACGTACCTACTCATGCACACACGCACCCACAGGCGCACACAAACATGCACGCGTACACGCACATATACACATGCACGCACGCACGCACGCAAACGCGCACATACACACATGCACACACGGGCAGACACACGTACGCCCGCACGCAAACACATACGCGCGCACGCACGCAAACACATACGCGCGCGCGCACGCACTCGTTAAGCAATTAATTATTACAGGGTTTCGTTGGAAACGTGTAGTCTTGTGGGGCTAACTGGGTTCTCAGGCAACAATGATTTTCTCAGTGCAGAAAACTCCATGTTTCCCTCACAACCAAGCAATAAGTGTTTTGCTGTATTTAAAATCAAGAGCAAATAATACTATCACTAGAGTGGGCTGTGTGAGCAGTGTAACAAGCCAAGTGACCAGGGTCTATCTAGGGTTTATTGAGAATAAGTCAACGCTCATAAACCTAAATGTAACGTTAAACATTCAATGACCTCAACTTATCTCTAATCGTTTCTTCTACGCATAATCACAATCCAGAGTTGAGCCACTCGCATTCAGCGTAGTAAGCATATTCCATCGCACAATGAGAGGCATGAATCACTACACTAAAGTATGTAGTTGTTACACGCCATTCAGCGCTGTTTGGAGTAAGAGGAATATCTATTGACTCTACTTCCTTAACTCTTCCTTCTACTCGTGATAGCTAGCAATTATAGCACCTCTTATAATATGTGACTGATTAATCCCATCCGAGTTTGCATAGTTAAACTTGAATAACGACATTTGATCTTAAAATTTTGATTAGTGTCACAGAGCAATAAGCCTCACCAAACGGATAGAACTACATTGATAATACCAGGGGTTAATAATGACAAATTTGTTATCATTAACCCATGATGATACTGTGATACTTGTAGCTATACAAACTACTTTGAATGTGGATGCTCATTGAAATAAAATGGGCTAGCAGTGATAAAACAAGAATACACATATTGTGTTTCACTCCATGAATCATGTCTGTATGTTACACAGGAGTAGCGCATCATGTTTACCACTTCGGCCGCTGTTGTAGCAGCTCTTGACTATGAATATTGCAAGATTAAGTTGCGTGACTGGCAGCTAGTCACGTAACTCGTGACCACGACCTCCAGTTGAACGGAACCAAATAAACTCACAACATGTTGCGTGCTGCTATTTTCTTAAACGATTTTTATCAACAATAGGCTATACATACCCCCATTGTTCACGAGGCAGAAAAACATGTACGTAAACATGCATAATTAGTGGTCATAGGTGACTTGATTATATTCGAATAATTTTTTTAAATACAAAAAAAACAATGTGCTGATGTGCAAATTTGTTGATGACAATGAAATTTTTAGAGCCTGACCCAACTCATAGCATTTCTTATAAAAACCAAATTCTGACTGTCTTCATAACTGTAACAGAGTACTGTTTTTGCCAAAATTGTTCAGTATTGCAGCTTCTTTACATTTAGTAGTAAAGTGCCAGTAGTAAAGTAGTAGCGTAAACAGAGGACGGTCCATACAAGCTTTAGGTACAACTGTAATCTGCATGAAAATAGCAAAAGAACGACTAGCATAGCCTCTATTGTATTTTCTTGAACACAGACGTACCATGCTGGTATGATTTCAAAACTAGCACATAATGGTCATATTTCTAGGACCATAAATTAGCTATATTTTTATTTGGAGTAGTTTGACCATAACACTGCACGTATAGGCCTACACGTGAAATCTTTCGAGAGAGTTAGAAAGTAAGTATAAGTGATAAGGAGATTCGAACAAGGGAACTGTGATGTACCGTGGCCTAGGACTGCCATAAGAAAAATTGCAAATTTTTTCTTTCTTTTTTTTAAAAATCAAAACGACTTTTAACTAAGAATCAAATCAAATCAAAATGAATTTCAAATAAAAATTAATTAATAAATGAATTTCAAATAAAATAAAATGAAAATAAATTAAAACAAAATTGAAATTTTTTTTATAGTGGCCTATCGCTGCCATAGCCCACAATGCACTACCGTGGCCTAGGACTGCCATCAAACTCCACGACAGATGGCGCTCTCGCTCATGGGCTAAATCTACCACTGCCACAAGCAGATTTCCGTTACAATTTGTAACACTTTTTTACTACAAGTTTTACAGCAACCACGTTACTCGTATCCTATGTAATAAGATTTGGACTAATAAAAGATGCAAGTTGCAATTTGATAAAATAGTGATACGAAATAGTGCGCGTATTGTGCGCCCATTTACTACTTTCAAATCATGCGCTGTTTACGAATCTCCATTCGCTGGATTTCCCCAGAGCTCCGCCAACTTTAAAAATAGTGCTAGCATTGTGGCAGTGGTATCCTGAGTGTACGAAGGTGCACTGCATGCAGTTTGGACTGCCATAAGGAAAATTGCACCTTTTTTGTTTCCTTTTTTCCAAATCAAAACGCAACTTTCCAACCTAAGAACTCCCAATCAACAACATTAATTATCAACATCAAAACTCACAAACTCAAACTAATACAATTCTTTCAAATAAAATCACAACATCCGAAAATGAAATAAATTAAAACCCAACAATCTGAATGTTTCTCCCCACGTGGCCCTACTCGCCTTCGCCCATAGCCACCAATCGCCACTTCACACCAAACCTTTGCTTACATGCTCTGATTTACTCCTGACACAGCTGCCACGGCACAACAGCTGACACACACACCGCTGTCGCGTGCGCTTTCGAGGTTGTCTGAGCGCCAATGCACGCTAAATATACACAAGGCAGAGGACAGCCGCCCGGCCCTTGCGGACCACCGCATAATCATGGCACCCAACCATTGGCGTTCCCGGCCCAGAACGACCCTAGCAACCACGACTCTATCGTCGTTCTCATCGTCCTCCTGCGGCTCTCGGTGCCCTGCAGCCCAGACCGCTTGTCAGCTGATTATTGCGTCCATACGATATAGGCGGCCCGTCGAGACTGCAAACGCGCCACAGCCAATCCGCCTCTCCTCTTCCCTTGGTTGAGTGGCAGGTGTCGGTTTTTTTGCCTTCTGGAAGCTCTTTCACGATCGGCCAACACCACAAATGGAATAAACTCTCACCAGACAAGATATCAAAAGGCGACGACAAACGTACAAGAAACGCAAAGCAGCGAAAGGAGACACGGAGGCCTAAAGTCTGATGCCACGAACGGCGACACCCGGAGCCCTCGCGCGCCATAGTCCGTCGCACTACCTACGAGCGCATACAAGCTCTTCTGCGAAAGGCACAGACAGTACTCGCTACGAGAGTAGCTGCCACAGCGACGCAATATATGTGCGCCTTCCCGAATCCTGGAGAATTCCACAGTAGACAACGATCACAGAGTGCACTCCATCAACCGCGCATCTTTGACATCACACACACGAAACTCAATTTCGCTTACCCAACATCGTGTATCGCGATGTTCCTCCCCCCCGCGCGGAGAACGGGACGCCATCCATGTTATTCTCCAAGCCCTACGCGAACACAGATACCCCGGGATCTTCAAGGTTCACATCACCGGTGCACTCGGGGTTGAACCACTCCACAGCGACCAGCAGCCTAGCCGCAGCGCTCTTCCCGACACTCCTGCCGCCCGCAGTACAGACGCGCTCACAGACCAGAGCTGTTCCACCTCCCCTCTTCTCCACACTCCCTTCAACTCTACACCGGTCGCAAAGACTACCAACGCTTGCACCGAGCCAACGTTCGTGCGACAGAACCTCCTGGGTAGTCGAGAAATTCTTAAGCTCCGGCGAAAGCCTTATCAAAAATACCCAGCACTCCGTGATAAGCACAGACACAGCTGGTCTGAAGAGTAAGCGCAATGCATTCCTGGGATATGCAGCGATTAAGGCACTGTGAAAAACATTTCGATTTAGTAATTATTTCTATTTTATTTTAATAATATATAAATATAATATAATTTTATTTTATTTTAAATTTTATTTTATTTGAATTCATTTTGATTTGATTTGATTCCTTAGTTTTGAAAAGTTGATTTTGATTATGATAATATGACTTTTATCATTTGAAATATAAATATTAATATTTTTTCTTTGCATTTGCTTTTTTTTCTTTTCACGTTCAAATTTCATAACAATTTTTTTTCCCTTTCATAGACTTCATAAGCATTAATAAAAAGAATGAAAAGAAGAAGAAAATAAGGACAAAAGTGCAATTTTCCTTATGGCAGGCCTCCCATACGGTGATGTATATAACAGGTATAAAGATATAATATAATAATATTCACAGAGAAGGCTTTGTGGAAACGCTAAATAGAATAAATAAATAAATTAATTTCTAGTAATTTGTATCCAATTCCCATTCTCTAAGGGAGGAGTGTTACTGCCCTAGGTTCTAGGGTTATTTTCAGCTAATTATAACGCGTTATAATTAGCTACATAAAAAGTTTCATGTTCAAAAATCACCCATTAGAACATTAAAAAATGTTTTTAAACCTAACCGCTACATATTGATTACAACGAACCAGTGCGCCCTAACTCACATCGCACGATCAATGAATAAGATATACAAAACCACTTCCAACCAAAGAGAGATAGAGATAGATAAATTTCTTATTTACAATAATACATAAGAAATAGGAAATCTTATAAATAAGTTTCAGTTATAATATGGATAAATTTGCCCTAAAATGAATATCGTTCGGTTAAATAGCATTTAGGTATAAATATAATTGCACTTTTGTGATTAGCCCTCGGTCTGTAACCTGCAAAATAAATTGTCAAATACACAACTTTTTGGGGGTGGCAGCACGGTCGCAGGTGTCATGGCGCCGTTCAAATTTCGTAGCGTTGATGTGTAAATAATTATAACAATTAAATTAGGTATTTGGTAACAAATACGTGTGGGTATAGACGATTTGTTATACAGTAAGTACAGTTGTATGCAGTACAATCCTAGAGGCTACTGTCCCTTAAAGTTGTGGAAAAAGTATGAACATTTTATTATCATATAAAAACTATATAAACTATAAAAACTCTATTGTGATGTCACAGATGACTCATATATAGCCGTTCACCCTGCTTAGCTAAAAATGCTTTGCTTCATTATTATATATTACATTACATTATATCAAGCAGGTTAAAGTATTATTAGCTCTTGATTATATATATATATATATAGTGATACCTTTCACATGCCGACCACACCCGTGCATACCCTTGATAGACCGTATGGGTGGTTGAGGGGGGTCACAAATAATTATATTCTTCAATAATAGATATTTGATAGGTGTTGAAAACATTTTATGCATAATTATTATATTTTTGAATCTGACAACAGGTTGGTAATCATTGATTATCTGATTTTTGTATAGGCACGGGAATCTGGTGGTATAAGAGGCCAGTCTATATGTACACACACGCACACGCACACGCACACGCACACGCACACGCACACGCACACGCACACACACACACACACACACATACAGGTTGAACACCATAAGTTGAAACTATAGTAAGGCCCTGGGCAAGGGTCAGTAGCCAGTTACATGTGTGACCTCTCATCTGCCCTGTGCAAGGCTGTGGTACCAGGTTATAATTTTTATAACAGAGTATAATGTTCATGGCAATAGGCATAAACAATTTCCAATGCGCAGGAATAAATACGTCCAAATGCCAATAGAACCTTGGCATACATTCGTTTTAACTACTGCCACAATAGTACCTTGGAATTTATGTAATGGTGCAGAATAGACTGGAGCTCTGCATTCTGGCTCCTCAGTGACTGAGTCTCACTTAGCAGGCTGGACCTTTCTTGCAACACATTGCTGCAAATATATATAGAAGCCAACGTTACCACACTTTATGGACTTAAATTTTGCATTGAATCAAACCTAATATGTATATTACGCAAGTTTCAATGAATATATTTCGTGAATATATTCTATATTATATCTTTCGTGATGAAAGAGACAAACTAAGCGCTATATTTGTTCGAGCCTGTAAACATTTCAAAACACACATAAAACAAACTAAATCTAAAGCTGTTAATTTCCACTTCGAACAATTTCTCCTAATGGGTAGTAGATGGTAGTTTGGAAATTGTCACATAAAATTGTGTTCATGTAAATACTGAGCACATAAACTGATAATACTGAGCTGTGGACAGGGGCTGCCACTCTGGGGTCTGTGTGGAACCAAGCCGAACCACCTCCCCACGCTCTGCGTGTAACCCCCACTTGCTAGGCCGCGTGTGAAACACCTTTCCCTCTCTCGTGGTCCAGTGTAGAACACTGAACCCCTTCTCTAGGGCTTGTATGGATTGCCAACCTTCCTCACCAGGCCTTATCTAGTTTCCCCAAATAAGCACTATGCGGAGCCCTCAAACCCCCTTTCCCCTGGCCCTGCATGAAACGTTTTTGTCACGCAAATTAATGCAGCATGCTTGACTAAGGATTTACACAAGCAGCTTCATATTTAGGATCAGCACACTACACGTTCATCTTAAATAAGAGAAAGGCAATGGAAAGAAAGCTACCTGTAGCTATCAAGGCCGCTTAGCAATGCCTTCCACACACTCTCCTTCTTATCATTCATAAGTTGCAAGAATGACTGCCAGTAAGTGGAGTCTCCTGAATCGTCTCTCTCTTCCATGGCAGAGATTTTCATGCTCTGCTGTTTCTGCTGGCCACTGAAGCAACAGCACATTAGCATTTACATTATATCTCTGTAATTACAATGTCTGGTAATAAAAATACTATCAACGGTGATATCATATATTATGAGATAATGTACCTATTGTGTTCACCTATGATCTATTGAACCCTTTAAAATTTTATTGCTTAGAGTTTGCGTATAATTTATCAAATCGAAGTCTCAACCTTGCAGCCCTATAATTATTATAACACTGACGTTTCACTGCTTTAACAAATATTGTTAAAATGTTAACATACCTCGTCAAAAACCAAGAATTGCATACATGTTAATTCGGTCTGAGCCTTTAAACAATCCTACAACAACGTGAAATCAGTAGAGCAATAAACCTGAAGAAATACTGACTTGTATATGGAACACTGAATAAGAGTGTTACCCTTAAGAGCCGTTAAAAGGTTTATTCTCTTGTTTGCAACCATGCTTGCAACAGTGCAACAGAGCAAGAGAAGTTTGTCTGAAAGATTGTGTGGCTTGTACCACAAGTTCACGCTACTCAGCACCAGTTAATCCTACCTTCCGGTGCTACTATATACAGTCAATAATTTTTAACAAATAACAGTAGATCCCTTATTACATAAATGCTAAACACATAAATGATTGTATATAATAACACAGCTAGGATACATGTTGGCACAAATGGTTGGCTCAAGGTGTGTTTGTTTAGAAGGAAACACTCACCCCATTTTTATTTTCATTCGTTTTTATCAAGTAGCGAAAGAAATTTGGTATTTGGTTACCATGACAATGATAACTATGAAGCCAGACTTAGGTTAACAAAATTGCCCATGGTTTTATTATCAGGCCACAGATTGAGCGTATCATTGTATCCCCCACTTACACGTGGTGGTAATTACGTTTGAAGAAATGGTGATTTTATCCAATAATCCAGAGTTCAGGCTGCTCTGGCATCGACGACAGTGAGTTCGCGCTCAATTATTTCAGGATGTTCTATGGGTCGAGTCATCATGCGATTCATTACAATTTTTTCTAAAACTTTTTTTTACTAATTAGCATGCAAGTCTGGAACAGACATAGCGTGAGCGCGCGCATGCCAAACAATGCAACTTTGATTCTTCCCTGTAAGTATCTTCTTTCGGGGTGGATACTGAGTTGCACAAGGACTGTCTACTAATTAGGATGGTTTGGACATAATGAGCTGCCACCTGGCATGACTTCCGTAACCAACACGTTTGTTATTTGTGTAGCGTACGTACACATCATAGTAACGTCGCAAATATTTGGACTGGATTATACAAGTAAACACTACGGAACCCCAGCTATAGCCTCAGACAAGTCACACTTACATGACAGGTTTGTGGTGGTCTTCTGCAAACCTACGCAGTGCCTTTAAAACATCATTGCGCTCTATCAGTCTCATTCCCAACTGCTGCGTTAGAGCAACTGATCCTTGGGGGCTCGGAGTCGCGGTATCTGGCTACAACACATCATGCACAGTTACATGCAAGCACAACATTAACGTGATATTATTCAACATAAAACATTCATCATTCATTCTAATAAACCCACCTCACCCTACTGCAAATGAAAGATAAGCCCCATAACCCATGAGTTCTAGTAGAATATTGCTGTAACGTCTGGTGTTTGTGTTAACTGTTAAATACTCTGGCATGTGCATCGTGCATGTGCACGCATGCTATGATACGACTAAATGTGTAATTTTGTTGACAAAACAAGAAATGTATCCCAAACACAGCTCTTCTGTAAGTGAGAGAAAGTCAACATAAACTTCAGAATTGCTAATCTAACTTATGTATAAAGTCTTTACCTGCATAAAACTGTCTTTAATAAAGTAAGGCATCAATTTGTCAATATCCTCTGCTCTCTCAACTCCCAGTACCTACAGTGAAATTAAATAATTCTGTAGAAGCCAAGAAAAACGACTCGAAAAATCGTGTTGCTTGCTTCTCTACTCAACCGTTTTCAACTATATATAAACTATACATATAAGTTTTTCTTTGGCAAGCACGCACGTACACACTCACACTAATACAAGACAATGCATGGGCTCATTGTATTAGCTTCCCATGGCTCTTTCAGATAGGTTAAAAGCAAGACAGAAAATGCTCAACTAGCCTTTCGATTATTAGCAATATATATTGTGCTTGCTTTTAAAATTAATGAACGAGAAGTGCACTTCTTGAACTTTACAGTAAAAGACATGGGAAGAGGAAAATTCGGAAGAGAAAGCAGTAAAATAGTTAGCTTGATTGCAGGTAGCAGGCATAAAAATGACCGGTGAAGAAAAACACTGAAAACCTCACGCAGGCGGCGGGGGGGGGGGACCCGAGGCGAGGGGGACCGGGTCACCCTCCCGTAGGGAGAATTTTTTAATTTTGGGCCGGTCGAATCAAGAGACGCAGGAAGTGGGGGCAGGGGGGGCGGCTGCCCCTCAAGCAAAAAGTGGCGTGGGCGGGGCAAAACCCAAAAGACCCACCCAAAAAAAGAGAGTGGCGAAAGAAAAAAAAGTGTATGAGCTAAGATGACTTGCTTACAGTATACTAATAATAACGTTCAAAAAAACTAATTTATACATGTCCATTTTAAGTTTTCGCTGCCCGCCGCTTAGGCGTGATGGACAGCTCACGTCGCCACACAACGCGCTCCACGCACACACGTCCACACACACTGCGCTTACGCACCCACACGTCACACACCGCGCTCCGCACACATCGCACAACACCTTGCGGCTCCACGCACACAAACGCGCTCACGCACAACAGGCGCTCACGCCAACACGCGGCTCACGCACACACGTCGCACACAGCGGCTCACGCAACAACGTCGCCACACGCACTCGCACGCCACACGTCGCACACACCGCGCTCACGCCACACACGTCGCAGCACAACGCGCTTCACGCATCCACACGGGGGCGCACAACACGCGCTCAAGCACCACAAAACCGTCGCACACACGCGCTCACGGCACACACGTCGCCACACCACGCGCCTCACGCACACACGTCGCACACACAGCGCTCAGACGCACACGACGTCGCACACAATGCGCTTCCACGCACACACGAGCGCAACTCACGCACCACACGCGTCACGCACATACGTGCTCACGCACACACACGTCACCCACCCACACGCGTTCACGCCCACACACGTCGCACACAACTGCGCTCACGGCACACACGTCGCACATATGCCGGCTCACGCACATACACGCGCTCACGCACACACCGCGCTCACGCACACACGTCGCACACACGACGCTCACGTACACACACGCTGCACAGCGCACACATGTCGCTCACACGCCGCTCCTAACGCACCACACGTGTATACAACGCGCTCACGCAACACACGTCGCCACACACACACACGCGCTCACGCACACCATCACACACACGCGCCTCAAGCCACATGCGCCTCCACGCCAAAACCACGCGCTCACGCACACACGTCGCGCATACCGCGCTCACGCACACACGCACACACACAACGTCGCACACATGCACTCACGCAAACACGACGCTGACGGCACCACAACGTCGCACACGACGCGCTCACGCACACACGCCGCCACACCACACACGCGGCTCACCGCCACCACCACGCGCGCACGCCCACCACGTCAAGCAACTGGCTCACGCAACACACGTGCCACCACACGCGCTCACGCACACCACGCAACACACTGTCGCGCACACACGCATCACGCACACACGTCTACGCGCTACGCGGTACCGTCTAGCTTGCTGCAGCACGCAGTAGACACGGATCGATTAAAACCTGTGCGCCTGCATGCTATATATGCCCGTGGTAGATTACGGAATGCTGCACGTGAACTCGGTTAAAAAACGGCAAAACGCGAAACAATTTTGGGATCGGAAAAAATTGCGGAAATCCGTGGAAACGCGGAAAATTTTCATGCCTGAGATTGAGCTTTTCTCTTGCTATATGCACAGTTGCACACGCATGCACAGATTCACAGGCTTGCATGTGTGCTCACATAAACACCCACATACAAACAAACAAACAAATATAGGCTTATATATGTATTTGTGAAATCATACCACAATAGTGTACACATTTCTGTACAACTGTTCACACGTACCGAAAATATTGAATCCATACGTATTAAAGATTTCTCTTCCTCACTTCTTGGTGATAAAAGTTCATCAAGTTTTTCCTCCATCAAGAAATTCTGCAATGATAAAATATTTTTAAAAAAGATTAAACATCCTCAAATTGTTGAAAGGATTTCCTACAATACTCTTGCTCGTACTCTTTTTTATTCTGTATTTAGCAAGCGAGGTGTTAGGAATACACTCTGTAACCTAGATGGCGGTGGCGGTGACAGTCGTAGTTGGGGGGTGGCATTGGTGGGTGGCGGTGGCGGCGGCGGTAGTGGCAGTGATGACAGCACCGGTGATTTGAGACATACTTATATAATGAGTAGTAGCTAGCTATTACATGAGTACTGTCACTCAGCGGTCTTATTAATGCGATTTTTTTTCAACTAGCAATTGATTTTTTTTTTAAATGTTGAATTTCCTGGATGTAGGTACACTGTATATATGATGCAGGCTATTGGGTCCACAATTTTTAACTGGACTATAAGTTAGTAGTCTGTGTTATATTGAGCTTATATAATTATTATTATTATCTAATAGACAGAGCGTGTACGGGCACGAAAATGTCCTGGAATTTAATCTGACTCCTGAAAATACAGATATTTATATCTTTTCTTTTGAAAAAGAAAACGAGTGAGGATATTAACTATTTCTCATTCAATTAGGGCTACACCTTTGACTGAGTTTTAATCAGTTCTGTGCAATATCGAGCTGCTTTACCTCAGGTATGTGGTGCACCACAGAGATGACCTCAGAGAGACATCGAGAAATAGGATGAAGAACTGCGCCAAGAGTAAGACGAACGTGTTGCAACTGATGCCGGCAACAGTTGACGCTGAGCAAAGTAGCACATTAAGATCATTACCGATTCAGATGATAAAAGCTCCATTATTCTTCTCATGAGGTGGTTACTGAGATGGTCTGTGGACGATGCCTTGCTGGCTGCAGAGGTCGCCCTGCTACCTGTCCGATCTCTTCCCTCATGCACTGAAAGGAAGCGACAGCAATCATATACACACTTTAGTTGTAAAAGTTTAGTGTTTGGAATGAACAGATCTATAATTAAAAACTAACGACTATATATATATATATATATATATATATATATATTAATATTACTTTCAGTATTTTACAGTCATTTCAGGTATAACGTCTTGAAGGTGGGCAAACGTTCACAGTTAGCATTATGACAAAGAAAAATATGTAAAGCGGTACTTAGAAAACCTATAAAGAGAATATATCACCAAAGAAAAAGTATACGCGTTTCACTCCCTGCGACGGTTCCGGTCATGTGACTATAATTAGGTGCATAGACCCAAGATGTTTCCTAAGTAAATAGATGTCCATAGCCTGCCTTATCTGTACGAGGCGCTTCAGAGCTACGAATTCAATGTTGAATTGTCATTGCACTGATGATTGGCCCATTCATTGCTCTAGAGAACTCGGTATAAAAATTACACTAATATGACATTTCTATTGCCATGAATACCATAAAAAATGTTCTTTGGTTTAAGTACTTTTAATTATTGATTAACTACAGAATTTTAGATCATGACATTCTTGTGTATATCTAACGTGATTTCAATTTGTTTTAATATTTCCTACAGAGAATATGTCTATATACTATATGTTAGCCAAAAGATTCACAGAAAATTCAGACTGGCCAGGCACTGGCCACAAATAGTAATGTAGGAGATTTCAAAGCCTATTGGATGAAAATATAATACAGGCTCTATTTAATATTTGGCCAAACATGGAAACTATTTGAGCTTCAAACAACTTTCTAATTAAAACTGCTGCATGGTCAGTGGTATTCAATTGTACTTCATTGTTGTGTAACTGACACAGTTTCGATCCAACAGTCACACATTAAATTTTTCAAATTGCCTGCAGAAAAATTTCCTCTGTCCCACTCTAATCTTCAATTTCAATATAACGGCATGCAATCCACAACCCACTTATCGTTTACTTAGAGAGGTTGGGGGTGATCGAGAACTGTACTAAGTAATACAGAAGAGCACATTCCTGATGTGGAGAATGCAGCGTTAATGGGCGGTATGCTGCCATTGCACATCCAATCTGCTGTTTTCCATGAATATCCTATACTCTTCTTAGAATTTTCTTTACAACATCTTGACCTTATGTCGTAAATTACAATGAAACAAGGGAACGTTTACAGTTAGCAAGGTCACAAGAAAGGATTATGTTGGTGAATCTTCCCTCTTGCATACTTTATACTCTCAAATTTCAATTTAATCCAGATCTTAAATTAGACAGTTGCAAATACTAGTGTATGCAAATTTCACATATAATCTAGAGCAATTAAGCTCTGTCGTGAAAAAATAATTACCCACCGTCTTATAATATACATTAGTATAGGGCCATAGAAAAATTATAATCAATCAATATAGTAACATTTGTTGACGAGCAGGTTCTAAAACTGGATGCGGGGGAGGGGGTCCTACGATGTTATTAAAACCAGTTATATCTTGCTTTATAGATGTAGAGCGAACTATGAAACTTATATTTTATTTAAGAGTAGACTGTTCTGTAGCATGTTGTCTTGCAGCTCTTTTCGGGTTACAATCCGTTCACGCCTTAAGACTGTCTGGCTGTGCATGTGCAGATGGTCAAGTCTGTCGGTCAGGCGGGAATATTCTGGAGATATACTACAGGAACAGACTTACAGAACCCTGCGACTTTGGCCACACTTTAATGACAGGTAGGCAACTTGCTGAGGGAAATGGGGAGAAGAGGGAGGAGAGATTAGAGAGGGGGCAACGCCTATAGGCTTTTCCTAGCGATTACTTTACTGGGCTCATTCGAGGTGCAACAGATGTCATGGAACCTGCCTTGCCAGCACTCTGTGACCTGGAAATGACGGTGCCTTGCTTTTAGATAAATCTTCTAGCTGCTAGATATTCTTTCTAGTCATCGTAAGCTTTGTTCTCATCCCTAATATAACACCAGCAGTTAGTAATTGAATGGAAGTTGATTTATTCAGTTTTTCCTTAAAACAATTACCTAGAATTTACTTTACTATTGTAATGTTTAAGAGCGGTAATGTTACATATTAACGATATTGCAGTACTCAAAAAATTCAACAACGATACAATAAGATAACCCACCTGGCTGGGGGGGGGACTTTATCATAGAAGTTACTGTGAAAGAGCATGTTATTCATCAGCCTTTAGCTTTATAGAACCGAATACCTGACAGGAAAGAAACTTCTGCGCTGCCAAACACATGAACAGTGCCACTGTGAATCTTTATAAATGGTCATTGTGATGGCCCAGGGCAACACAGGTGACAATCAACGAATAAGCGCGTATATAATAAATAAAAAAGTAAATAAGGAAAAGTTACTGCCTATAATCCCGAGCAAGCTGCAAAATTACCCGCTGTACTAGCTTCTTCTGTTTGACAGCCTTGCTTTCTCAGGTTGTTCAGAAGTCTTGGAGCCTAAGCAAGGCATAAATATTAAAGCATGGAGCAAGAGCACTTTTAAGCACATATAACTTATTAACTATGCATGTATATATTTAAATAGACGATTTATCAGAGTTGCACCAGAGAAGGACATGTCTAAGTACCTATCCGAAGTTCTTTTAAAGCTTCCGGGTAGAATCACTTCTCTATCTTCTCGCTTCACTCTTTCTTATTCCCTGCAATAGGAATCAACAAGATGTTGCAGAAACACGAGCCGACTATTTCAGCTCTGTAAAATGAGACACTATCAACCCACACTGTTAATATAGGCAGAAGGTATTACGTTAGATGCTGTATTTGCTGGTCTATATCTCTTGGTCGTTGCGTGCCGTGTGTCGGGATCAGCCAGGCTGTTACGTGCGTTGCGTGTGGTGCGCCGCCGCGCGTACGTGCGCCCGCCCGCGCGCCCGCCCCGCGACCGGCGATCCCCCTGTGTGTCGTGGGCATATGTGTGTCTGTGTGAGCGTAGGACGTGCGTACGTGCGCGCACGTCTATCAGCCTGTTAATCTAGAAATTTAGGAGCACCTTACTTACCGATCAATAGACACTCTTGCGCTCAGGGAATACCACACATCAATACCGAAACATGAAGTTTTCCGTTATTGGAACGGAAACCAACGAAACCAATCGCGACGCACAACGACGACAAACGAACATCAGAAACCCACAGAACCAAGAGCGGAAGCAACAAAAACGGAAACAAATAATTATCATAACAGACAAAACTTAATTTAAACAGGTAATAACTTAATTAAATAACACTGGACAACAGTTGCATGTTAATACCAAATGTAGCGAGGTTATTCAGATGATTGACTAAGGACGAATAAAGTTCCTAACGGCCCTATAAAGAGTTCACTCAAGCGTAAATTGCTGACATTACTACTGAAGCATAGCGTAAGCCAATAACAATCTCAGCTATTACAGAGGCACTAGACATTATGCGAGACCGACTTACTTAACACCAATGCAATGGACAAAAGTGAAGTAACATGCGAGAGAAGACGGTAGAGCGATGAAGAGAAGGACGTACCAAGACCAGTGAAGCGACGGGGGACGACGGGGCTAGCGCAGGACGGGACCGGATGCAGAGGGCTTTCCGGAGTTGACAGCGGAGCCAAGGCAGCCGTAGACGAGTAGGTAAACGAGGTGGACCAACGGCCCGGAGACCGGCTGGGAACGGAGGAGACGAAGTAGACGAGTCAGAGAATGTAGAGAGGTCTGAGAGAAAGAAGGTAAGAGTGACGCGCGTTTGAGATCGGTAAACGAGGGGCCCCTGGCGTAGCGAACAGGTAAAGGAAGGGCAGAAAACTCACCCGCCCACTGACCGCCGGCCACGTTTGGCAGAAGAGCTAGAATAAGCAGTTCGTGTTGCAGTCTGCGCATGCGGCGAACTTAGCACGAATTCTGCGGGTCAAGTCATCATCTGCTACAACCAATATGGTCGTGTTCGACACCAACAGCTACACCGATACGCATGCATCTTATGGTCGTTGTAATGCTACAGTTGTACGCGCCGCGACAACACACCTGTGCACGTACACGTGACGTGCGTGTGCACGTACCGTTCGTAGCGTGCGTGCGTGCGTTGTGCACGTAACGATTCGTTCGTTCTGTGCTGTGGCGTTGCTGCGTGCGTGCGTGTGCTGTACGTTTCAGTCCGTTGCGTGGCGAGCGTGTGTGTCGTTGCATGCACGTACACGTGCGTTGCGGTGCGTATCAGTCAGTGCGCCATGCGTGCAGCTGCGTAGTGCAGCATACCACGTGAACATTGCCGTGCGATGCGTAGCGCCCGTACACTGTGCGTGACCATGCGTTGCGTTGTGCATGATAACATGCGTGGTGCGTGCGATGTGCACTGTAAAAACATGCGATTGCTGCTGCGTGTGCACGTACAGTCCGTGCGTGTGCACGTAAGAGTGGTGAGTGCGTACGTGTGCACGTAATTGAGTGCGTGAGTGCGTACGTGTGCCACGTAGAGTGCCGTTGCGCCAGTGCGTGAGGGCTGCACGTGAGCGTGCGTTGTGCGTCCGTGCACGTACACGTGCGTAGCGTGCGTTAGAAGTCACAGCGTAGCGTGGCCGATGCGTGCGTATGTACGTACAACGTCGCGTTGCGTGGGTGCGTGCTGTGCGTTTGTGCACGTCACGTGTCACGTGCGTCGCGTCGCCGTCGGCCGTGTGCACGTACACGTGTGGCGTGCGTGTGCACGTACACATGCGTGCGTGCGTGTGCACGTACACATGCGTGCGTGCGTGTGCACGTACACGTGCGTGCGTGCGTGCGTGCATACGTGCGCACGTACACGTGTGCACGTACACGTGCGTGCGTGCGTGTGCACGTACACATGCGTGCGTGCGTGTGCACGTACACGTCCGTGCGTGTGCACGTAAGAGTGCGTGAGTGCGTACGTGTGCACGTAAGAGTGCGTGAGTGCGTACGTGTGCACGTAAGAGTGCGTGCGCGCGTGCGTGAGGGTGCACGTGAGCGTGCATTGTGCGTGTGCACGTACGCGTGCGTGCGTGCGTATAGACGTACACGTGCGTGAGTGCGTGTAGACGTACACGTGCGTGCGTGCGTGCGTGCGTGCGCACGTACACACGAAACCAGAAAACACTAAAACACATGTGCAAAGACACTGACTAGTCTGAATATGTTATTCGGGGTATAGCTAGTTCATCATATTATATTGTTATGTTATATCAAATATTAAACCAGGGTTCGAAATTACCTGTAGCCCCTTAGTTCAAAACTACCAGATTTACTGACAGATGAGTAGATTGCAGCAACAAATATTCCGGTGGACTACCTGACTGTCAGCGTCAACTTAACTTAGTCTTGTCTTGTCAGTTTTGTCTAACACGGATATATAAACTCAGAAATCAAATGATTGTGATCTTTCCAGCAAGTGTTAACTTTAAACCGCCAATTAGCAAATTTACCTAAAATCGTTTTCATTATTACGTATTCTGAACTACACGAATTGCTCACAGACTACCAGATTACAAAATCTAATAGTCCGCATGACTACAAGTCAAGGAATGTTAATTTCGCACCCTCTTAAACCAATATACGATATTAGAAACTTTATTCAAATCACTTGTTTTTAATTTGGATTGATCCAATGATCAATCAATCAATCAATCTATTTAGCTACCTATTTATCTGTCCGTCCGTCCGTCCATCTATACATCCATCGACCCATACATCCATATATATATATATATATATATATATAATTACATATATATTATATATATATATATATATCCATCCATCCATCCATCCATCCACTAGCTAGCTAACCATTTTTCTATCTATCAATACACGCCCACGCGCACGCACGCACGCATGCGTGCACACACCCACTGAGTGTATGAGCGTGTTTGCGTGCATCAAAATTACTTTATACTTGTACTAATAATTTGGCGCATATAATGAGCCACGAGCGTATTAACTTTACCTAAGACACTTGCTCTCACGCAAGGAATATCGTACATGCCTGAAACGGCTAGGAAAACATCAGAAATCAATATACTTTAATTTAAAAACGCGGCTCGCTTAATCTCCATTAAGTAACGTGCCAGGAAGCCTCGTGGCCACACGCATCCAAATTTAGTAACTTTTGTGTAAAATCACTCAAGCAGGTAATGTCATATATGAGGCTCATAATGATTTCCTGGCACACCGTGGTAGCCTAACTTTCAATGTCTAGTAGAGGGACGTGTGCGATACACTCGGGGTGTGCGTGAGCTGTCGTTCCGGTGAGACGCCAAGACGTAGCACGACAACCACTAACGATGTGCGCCACTATAAGATATGCTATCGGGAGCGATAATGATGTCGTAATAGGCATGCTGCAGAGATGAAAACGAGCACACAGGTCAAATTAGACGACGTTTGCTTGGTCTAGGACACAGAGGATAAACGTCGCTTTGGGTGCTGCATTAGTTTTACTCAGCCTGCTACAATGCTAGGGTGTGTGTAGAAAAGCAACTTGCAATTTAACGAAATTTACCGTGTACACGTTGTTGCGTCGAAACAACTACGAAGAAACCCAAGAAGTACGTGTTAGCATACGGACAGAGGCTGTTGTCTACACACTACCTGACGCACGCGACAACGAACGTGTGATATTTCATACGTGCATAGGAGACGTACACATACAACACGTAGGCGTCTCATCAGCGCTAAAGGTTTGTCATGTACTTTTCTGTCGCATATTTTTAAATATGTTGGCTTCATTTAATAGTCTATTGCCAGGCATATATCGCTGAACTAATTTCCATTGCTAGAAATTTACACTGCCTCAAATTTGGTCTGTGGATTTTTATAACAAGCAGATCTTACCAGATAATTGTCATTTTATATGCGTTAAGCATTTTAGAAACTATAAGCATTACCTATTGCGTCCAGGTAAATAATAGAAATATTGGGAAATATGAAGGTTAAAAACACAGGGGCTGATTTTAAATGATAATCCTGTGCCAACTATTAAAGCTTCAGTACTCTTGTGCACATCTCCGTTTCCTCTAGGAATCAGACCTCCTACCTCAAAAATGGTGGCTTAGAAAAAATGTTAGAATTTATGTATTATGACTAATTTCTTACTAAATAATAAGTTTTAACATTATATTGAGAAAACGAATTACGATAGTCTATTCAACCTGGATTTGTTTAGAATTATCTTTGTACTTTCATGGCCAACTGACACAAATTGTTGATGATAAAAGTTACTACCATTATTCCTTGTGAATAGGGGCCTACTACTGACATTCTAGACAGTGGAAATTCGTATTGTCATATATAGCATGCTGCAAAAGTAATGGAATAATGTTAGAGATTGAAAGATAATATCCATGACCGTGTAGCTCGTGAAAGCTGATACAATTACCTAAATTAGTTAATCAAATTTGAAGGAACGAGCCAGCCATCCGTTATTTTAACGCTATCAATTACTATCTGGTGTAAACAGGAAACACAAGCCGAAAGAAGACTGCTCATCGGCGCTGTTAGCAACGGAATTCTTCACCTAACACAGAGGACTCGCGTTGCCGTAAAGGACAGGCAAGATGAATAACACCGTGTCAGAGAACTACTCATCCAAATGGGTAGACTACGCATGCATAATTAACAAGCCGGAACCCATGCCGAGTTTCAACATCGCTCAACTTCTCATCTCTCTACCCATCATAATTGGAAACTCTCTTGTCATCATGACCGTCGTGAAAACACACAACCTGCACACTGTTCCCTACTACTTCATCAGCAATCTTGCGATGGCAGACCTGTGGGTCGGACTGGTACTGTTTGCTCACGCTGCATCCTTTCTGCTGACACTGAAGCCATTTAAATGCATCATCATCTG
Organism: Priapulus caudatus; assembly: GCF_000485595.1. Lineage (NCBI taxonomy): Eukaryota > Metazoa > Priapulida > Priapulimorpha > Priapulimorphida > Priapulidae > Priapulus > Priapulus caudatus. Next base: position 223,338 of record NW_014577436.1, read on the forward strand.
GTGTGCCATTCACCAGAACGTTAACCTGTGCGCGATTCTGGCATCGGCCCTCCTTTACACGGCTGTCACAGCGGAGCGCTATATGGCCATCGTTCATCCGCTACACAGTGAACTCTACCTGCCAGAGAGGAGAGTAAAGCTGGTACTTGGAGGAATTTGGGCCATAGTCTTCATTATTTTAATGATAGGTATGGTAGTATATATAAAAGCTGGTAGCACGGGTTTCCAGTGTACAACGGCTTTCGGAGGGGAGTATTTTATTTTCTGGTTATGGATAACTGCGATATTTGGTCCGATATTATTCCTGACCATGGCCTATTGCTACGCGAAAATCATCACCACAGCAATCCACCATCAGAGAGCTATTAATGCCATTTCTAACCAGGTTGGAGTATCTGTGCAAGCTTTTCAACAGAAAATGCAAATTGTTAAAGCTCTAGTTCTAACAATTGGTTTGTCACTCTTGTGTTGGCTGCCAGCATTGCTTGCATTTTTCATCGCGTTGAAATGTGGATACTGCGGCTTAACGCCTGAGAATTATCAGTGGGGGACCCTACCAACATTCGGCAACTCTATGGCAAACATATTTGTTTACAGCTACAAACTGAAAGAGTTTCAAACTGCACTGCGAAAAATTCTTCGCATTTAGTTAGAATAAATTCAGGCATGTGTGATTAGTGATTAATACGGCTCAATCAGACATATTAGCTGATTAGCAAGAGCAGTATTCTTGTATTCGATTCATTTGCCAGAAATGGTTTCTTTCCGATTTTTTGGATAACATACATGGTGCGATTAATCCTCTAAACTTCAACTAACTATAAGTTGTCCATAAGAAGTATAGAGATAAAGTTTGGCAAATATTATATTGACTGAAAAAGATCGAAACACCTGCTCTGTTCTACTTTTATACAACAAAATGTAAGATCTTCATGTTTCCTTAAGAATGAGAATGGGTATTTACGATAATGCAATATATAAATATAAAAAAAATAAAATAAATATATATATATATATACATATATATATATATATATATATACTTCAGTATTTACATCATTTCAAGGTATAACCTCTTGAAGGTCAAAACGTCAAGTAAGCATTTATGAAGAAAAAATATGTAAGGGTACTTAGAAAACCTATAAAAGCAATATATCACCAAAGAAAAATAACGGTTTCACTCCCTGGGTTCGGTCATGTGACTATAATTAGTGACCATGACCAGATGTTTCCTAGTAAATAGATGCTCATACCTGCCATTATCTTAGAGGCAGCTTCAGAGGCTGAATTCAATGTCTGATTGTCTTTGCCACTGATGATTGGCCCTTCATTGTCTAGAGAACTGGTATAAAACATACACTAATATGACAATTTCTATGATGAATACCATAAAAACATGTTCTTGTTAAGTACTTTATAATATTGATTAACTACAGATTTTAGATCCATTGACATTCCTATGTTTATATCTAACGTGCTCTTCAATTTGTTTTAATTTCTACAGAGAATATGTCTATATACTATATGTTAGCCAAAAGTTGCCAGAAATTCCCTGGCCAGGCACTGGCCACAAATTAGTAATGTAGAAGATTCAGAAGCCTATTGGATAGAAAATTATAATAACAGGCTCTCCATTTAATAATTTTGGCCAAAACCATGGAAAACTATTTGGCCTTCAAAAACAACTTTCTAAATTAAAACATGCTGCATGGTCAGTGGTTTCAATTGTACTTCATTGTTGTTGTCACTGACACAAGTTTCGGTCCAACAGTCACACATTAAAATTTTTCAAAATTGCCTGGAACAAATTACCTCTGTCCCACTCTAATCTTCAATTTCCAAATAACAGGCATGCAATCCACAACCCAACTTCATCGTTTACTTTAGAGAGGTTGGGGGTGATCGAGAAATGCTACTAAGTAATATCAGGAGCACATTCCTGATGTGTGAAAATGCAGCTTACATGGCGGGTGGCTGCCATTGCACATCCAATTGCTGCTCATGAATAATCCTATCCTCTTCTAGAATTTTCTTTACAAACATCTTGACCTTTGTCGTAAATTAACATGAAACAAAGAACGTACAGTTTAGCAAGGTCAAAGAAAAAGATTAGTTGGTGAAATCTCTCCCTCTTGCATCCTTTATACTCTCTAAATTTCAATTTAGATCCAGAATCTTAATTAGACATGGCAAATACTATGTATGCAAATTCACATATAATATCCTAAGCAATAAGGCTCTGGTGAAAAAATAATTCCCACCCGTCTATTATACATATATAGGGCCATATAAAAAATTCTAATCAATCTAATATAGTAACACTTTGTTGACGAGCAGGTTCTAAAACTGATGGGGGGGAGGGGGTCCTACGATGTTATTAAAACCAGTGTAAAATCTTGCTTTATAGAATGTAGAGCGAACTTTACTGAACTACTACTTTATTTAGAGAGTAGACTGTTCTGTAGCATGTTGTCTTGCAGTGCTTTTCGGGTTACAATCCGTTCACGCTTAAGCACTGTCTGGCTTGTTGCTGTGATGGTCAAGTGTGTCGGGTCGGGGGAAACTTTCCTGAGAATATTAGCTACAGGAAAAGACTTACAGAACCCTGGCTTCTGCACAACTTTAATGCACAGTAGGCAAACTGGAGGGAGGAAATGAGGGAGGAAAGGAGGGAGAGAGAGATAGAGAGGGGGCAAGCCTATAGGCTTTACTAGCGATTACTTACCTGGGCTTCATTCATGCACCAGATGTCATAGAACCTCTTAGCATCTGTGACCTGGAAATGACGTCCCTTCTTTTGTAAATCTTCTAGCTGCTCAGATATTCTCTTGTAGTCATCTGTCAAGCTATTGTTCTCATCCCTATATAAACACCAGCAGTTGGTAAAATTGAATGGAATTGAATTTATTCAGTTTTTCCTTAAAACAATACCTAGAAATTACTTTACTTATTGTAAGGGATTTAAGAGGATAATGTACTAACACTAATATAAGATATTGCAGTACCAAAAAATTTCAACAACATAACAATAAAGATACCCAACCTAGGCTTTATTCATAGATTTTACTGTAAGAGCCTGTATATTCATCAGCCTTAGGCTTTTAATAGAACCACGAATACCTACAAAATAGAATTCTGTGCAACACATGGAAAAGTGCCACTTGAAATTTATACAACTGGTCATTCGTATGGCCAGGCAACACAAGGTGGACAATCAAAAAATAGGTAAATAATAAAATAAAAAAGTAAATTAAGGAAATTTACTGTATAATGCCGAGCAGCTGCAAAATTACCTGTACTGCTTCTCTTGTTTGACAGCCTTGCTTTTCAGGTTGTTCAGAACGTCTTGGAGCCTAAGAAGGATAAATATAAAGCATGGGCAAGAGCACTTTTAAGCATATAACTATTCACTCATGCATTTATATATATTAAATAGACATTATCAGAGTTGGCAGAGAAGACATGTCTAAAATACCCTATCCGAATTTTTTTAAATTCTAGAACTACTTCTCTAACTCTTCTTTCACTCTTTTATTCCCTGCAATGGAACCAAAACAAGATGTTGCAGAAAACACGAGCCGATATTTCAGCTTGTAAAATGAAGCACACTATCCAACCACACTGTTAATATAGGCAGAAGGTATACGTTAATGACGTATTGCTGGTATAGTCTTCTTGGTGATTGGTGCGTGTGTGTGTGTACGTGCGTGCGTGTGTGCGCGCGCGTACGTGCGTGTGTGTGTGCGTGCATATGTGTGTCTGTGTGAGCGTGCGTGCGTACGTGCGCGCACGTCTACAGGCCTGTATAGAATTCTAGAGCAACCTTATTACCGACTCATACACCTCTTGCGCTATAGAAATACCCACACATCAATAACGGAAACATGAGGTTTCCGTTATGGAAACGGAAACCAACGAACCAACGGAACCAACGAACCAACGAACCAACGAAACCAACAGAAACCAACGGAAAGCAACAAAAACGAAACACAAAATAATATAAACAGCACAAAACTTAATTTAACAGTAATAAACTTAATAAAATAAACACTGACAACAGTGCATGTATACACAATAGTACGAGGTTATTCCAGTTGATTGACAAGGACGAATAAATTCCCTAAACGGCCCTATGAAAAGATTCACTCAAGCGTAATGCTGACACTACTACTGAAGCACTACGTAACCAAATAACAATCTCAGCTATACAGAGGCAACCTAGACATTAGTGCCGAACCACTACTTAACACCAATGCTGGACAAAGTGGTACATGGAGAGGAGGTAAAAGATGAGAGAAGGTAAAGGAGTGAAAGCGGACGAGGTGGATCAGGCGAAGGAACGGGGAGATGCCAAGGAGCTTGGTGACACGGAGAAGGCAGAGTAGAGGTAGGTACAAGAGGTGGACAAGGGGAGAAGGTGGAGGAGGTAGACGAAGTAGACGAGTCAGAGAATGTAGAGGGTCCTGAGAGGAAAGAAGGTACAGAGGAGGTGAGGAGGTAAACGAGGGGTAGCGTAGCGAAACAGGTAAAGGAAAGGGAGAAACTGGAGTTGGCAGAAGAGCTAGAATAAGCCAGTTCGTAGTTGCAGTCTGCGCATGCGCGAACTTAGCCACGAATTCTTCCGGGTCAAGTCATTTGTGACAAAATATTTCGTGTTTCGACCATACAGTACACATACGCATGCATCTATGTCGTTGTAATGCTACAGTCTTCGCGTGTGCACGTACACGTGCGTGAATAGATAGATAGATAGATAGATAGATAGATAGATAGATAGATAGATAGATAGATAGATAGATAGATAGATAGATAGATAGATAGATAGATAAACTGATAGATAGAGACAGATAGATAGATAAATAGGTAGTGATACAGTTATGTATGTAGCTAAAACGTACTTTTGCGTGCACTCATATGTTCGGCCTTCATAATAACTTTTTTATGAGCATAAAAGGAAACTTATCTGGAATAAATTATGGCATTGTGTAACCAATCAAGAGCCGTGTTACATATAATCTATTCCTGGCAAAATTATTCGCTACCCTATTAAAAGGCGTCCTTACCAGTAATACCATGGATAGCGCATGGCGTAAGTTCTTTAAAAAACCGAATGCTAATCTAAACGTAATCTAATCTAAACAGCACGGACACAGGGTTCTACTAACAGGGGGGTATATACAGTGCACAGGTGGTTCACAGCGGCCTGGCCCGTGTGCCGACTGTTCATAGAAATCCGTTCTCTGAGTGCTGTAACATCATGTTATAGATATAGATGGAGTACTTCTAATTTCCTCGCCACTAAACCCAAGCAACTGATAGCTAGTAAGAAAGGTTGTCATCTTTAGCACCATTGTTCGTGGAAAACAATGCAAAGAATTAAATAACGAAATAGAAGTATAAAGATAAAGAAAGTAAGGGGAGAAAGAGTGAAGGAGAGACAGAAAGAAAGAGAGAGGGAGAGACAGAGAGCAGAGAGCCAGCGATAGCACAGGAGATAAAAAGAAGGGGACAAAAATATAGTCAGGCAGATAAGGACAAAGAGGTATCGCAGGGGAGAATCGAGAAGAGTAAAGCTTGGGACACACTAGGCAATTTTTCAGGCGACCGAGTCGGGCGACTAAGTGGACACACTAGGCGATTTTCAGAGCGATTCATCGGCGATTTTTCTCCCTCTGCAACACTAAAACATTCGTGCCACCTAGATTGATAGTCACATGATCGAAAATGGCACCGTTTGATTGGCTGATGAATTGTACATTCGGGCGACTCATTCGCCGACCCGGACACACTAGGCGATTGTAGTCGCGCGACTCAAATAATCGCCCGATTTTATCAAACGTTTGATTCGGGTGACTCGGTAATTCAACTCGAAAATCGCCGGCGATTCACTAGACACACTGGGCGATTTTCACCAGCGATTATCGCCTATAGTGTGTCCGGGGCGCGAGCGAGTTGATATATACACTGTATATAGTTGTACTACTATGTTGCAGTGAAGATAAATAAGTAAAAGTAATGCCTTTACTTGGCATTCGGTGGTTATTAGGTTCCGTATCTCGGAAATCCGGTATTTGATCGAGATGGGGTATTTATACCGAGCCAGCTGTTTACACGAAGGATGTGTGAATTCGAGGCTTAGTAAGTGCCGTATTTTATCGAGCGTTTACAGGAACAGATAATTCCGTATTTAACAATTCGGAGCTTAGCTGGTGCGACATATTATTCTAGCAATCTAATCTAATCTTGCTTATCCGTGCTTAATAAGTGCGGTATTTGTTAATTCCGAATTTAATAAGCACCGAATATCCGTCCAAGTCTCGAATTATTTAATCGTGTAAACGCTAAATACGGAATCTAATCGACCGTGTAAACGCCGCTAATTATCATTATTGTGGCACACAGCAGATTTGGCATTGAATGAAGGATGCTCATTGCCTGCTGGTAAATTGCCAGGAAATAGGGTGTACGTGTCATGTGTATTAAATGTAACCAGAAAGTGTTACGAACTGGTAGATGCTCTGGCCAATAGTTGCCATGTGCTGCATAAGCTTTGTATTTATTTGGGTTTTACTACCAGTATGAATCTTAAGAACGTTAAGTTAAATGGACTTTAGCTAAAAGTATTGTTAGGGCCAAAAGACTCACGTGATAATAACTACAGAAAATAATAATAATAATATAATAATAACAGAAAATAACTTATGTGTCATGTATTACATTTATGTCTCAGCAGCAAATGAAGAGCAAAGCTGCAGTGCTATACCTGTAGAATTATGCATACTATATGTATTTTAGCATAAACCCAACTATATACAGTGCATGCCATGACTTTAGTAACTATATTGTTACAGCAGATATATTGAGAATTTGTGTCTGTGTGTTGATTGTCTGGGTATATCTGTTAGTAATTTAAATTGGGGGATATATTTATCATTGGCAACTTAACATCAGAATGCATTATAACATGTTTTATTAATTCAGAAATTCATATAACTATATATACGTTTAGACATTTTTACCATTATTTCTCGCATGATTATAGTAAAATGCAGTTTAAATTCAAGTCTATATTCAAATTTAAAATGTTAATAAGCTAAGTTGACTAATTTCAAATGATCGTAACTGCAAAATTATTTGTGTTTGTTTGCATATTACCCTGTTACATTGTAAAAAAAACTTACAGATTCCATCTGTAAATCCAGTTATATTGTGTTTTGTCTTATTTTTTGTTAATCAAACTAATCAATCAAAAGATGACCTAGTGCATGAACTACAATATTCTCTATCCTTACATAACTTATGGAGGAAAATGAATATGTAAGCAGGAATCAACAGAGTACCTGAGGAGTGAGGAATACTGTTTATTTTCACACATAATAACAACATTTTTACAACAATATTTAACACATAATAATTTACACCAATATTACCACCAATAGAATGCCTGTGACATATGCGCTACCACACACCACTTGTGCACTTACCGGGTTATTTTGCGCTTCTGCTGAGACTTGGTAATTGTATTCTCCTCATCACGTTTCTTTAGGACTTGGAAATTGTATTCGAGTTTTTCCTGGTTTAACTGATAAGTTGCCTTCATCTGTTGAAGCTGTTGCTCTAAAATCTAGGATAACACAAAGTTAAAGTGAATTATATATATATAATATTCCAATATGATTAAGTTCAAATTCAACTTTCATAATTATATTACCAAGTGAAAATAACAGCAATTGCTGCAAAATAATTTAACACGAATGTCAGTTTTTATGTTATTATTTTGTACATAAAAGTAACTGTAGTGGGATACACAAGGAATATTGTTTTGATATTATATCTTTGTTACTTACACTGAGGATTTAATTCGTTTTACACATAATTACTTCTCCATAGCTTAATACATTTCACATGCAATACTTTTATTGTGTACAACAATACATGTTCACAATGCATTATAGGAATAAACTTCTCAAACATATCTACATATAGTTATATTTCAAGATCCACACACAATGGAAGTGACTTACCTGTACATCTGTTTCCAGCTTGATTTTGACCTGGTTAAACTCCTCCGAGTCGTTTCCACGCAGATGGTCTAGCTGAAAGTCGTGCTCCTCCACGTACTTGTCTCGTTTCTTCATGTATTCTAACTGCACAGTCACACAACAAACACATAACTATAGTCTACTGTTTAGTGGCAGATTCAGGATTTTGGACAGGGGTGCCTGTCGTATGTGTATGTGCCTCTGAAATGTCACGAGTGTCGAAAACTGCAGAAAAATTTAATAATTGGACTTATCAAGCTTAAATAATTAATTGTGTATTTGGGAGGTAATTAACCTATCTACCAACACAAAACAGATACTGTTACCTCGGTGTCTTGTCTAGTTTGCATCATATGCTCCAACTTCTTTTTGCTATTTTGGAGCAATTCCCTTCTTTCAGACTCGAAGGCTTTCTGCAACAGCATAAATAAACACGTAGCACTATAATACAATATACCACATATTTATATATTACCATACATTCATTCCTTTCTAGTATAAGCTCTTGTTATGCTATTTATCCATGAAAGATTTTATACGAAAATTTTATTCTTTTTTTATATTCAGCACTATGTATCAAATGAATCAAATAAATTATCAGTAAACATGAACAACAAAACATTCATCAAACTATTATCAAAACCATCCAACCATGATCATTCCTGATCATTCTGTTATAAAAGCAATAGGTACGGATGAAAGCTATGTAGTTGGCCTGCCTAAATATAACTGTACTCCTAGTGTATCTTGTTAATACACAGTTCCACGTGAAGTATCTACCTTTTGCAACATATAACCCTATTAAATATAATATGATGAGCAGAGAAATGTAAAGATATGATACTATTTATCAAAATGTAGTTTAAATAAAAACGTTACTAGTTAAAACAAAACTTTAATAGAAAAACATGGTTCCATACCTCTATGTCATTCAACTCATTCTTGTAAGAACGATTAAGTGACTTTATGTGCTCATCAATTCGCTCCATCAATAGATCTATGTCCTCTGCTTGTTTCTTCAACTGTTTTACATAGTGGTCGTCTTTCCTGTACATTTCCTAAAAATTGAATAAATAATCTATATCGATCATCTACTATAAAAAAGTGATGTGTCCAATACTGTGCATACTGTGCTATCTACTGGATATATATATGTGGGCTTCAGGTAGTTTGTAGGAGGACTGTAACTCTAAATTCTTGGTGAAGGTTTCATTGAATTCTTATAAGGTTCATTGTAACGGTGATTTGGTATAGAATGACCCAAATAACACATTAGCCATGTGCAGCCACGTTGGCTGCTGGGAATTTAAAGCATGCATCGTTTACCTTCTGAAGTTCACTGATTAACCTGTTTTTCTCATCAATGACAGCCCCACAAAGCGACTTCTGTTTCAGTAGCTCCCTATACAACTCTTCTGGAAGTTCCTGGTCCATAGCACTTCCCCACTTGTCAGTGATCTGTATAAAAATAATAAAAGAATCCAACAGAGAAAATTAAACACAATAGTGCATTCTTTTACATAATAACCATTCTGAACATTGCAGTGTGCACTGTCAAATCAGTTAGAGGTTATTATTATCAGACTGATCCAATGCCGATGCAATGGATTTACCCCATCTATAGAGCATGACCAGTATAGTATTCAACACTATGTAGCTTTGAAATTTACGTAATTTGTTTAAATTGGCCATATACCAGCTGCAAGTGCACCCATATCGCGAACAATTTAATTTTATAGCTTTGTGTGTAGAATATATTAAGGACATAAAGGTCTTTGAAAAGAGTATAATCCTGACGTATTGTAAATTCTGAGGCTGGCGTTTAAGGCCTGTACTCAGCGTTGTTATTTGGTGCCCTTGGATGTATTTTAGACCTCATTTTTGGGGAATTAATAAAAATTATAAGAATTGCTTAAAGTAAGTATTTCCAGGGACAGGATCTAAAGGGGGAAAGTAATCCACCCACAAATTCCCCACAACAAAAACTGTACACATACATACATATCATAAACTAAAGTGTAACTAATTACCAAATTACCTCATCAAATTTGTCAGAATCTGCCCTAGACTCAGCTTCCAGCCTTTCCAACCTTCAAATTACATGAAACCAAAATTAAACATGTGTCAAAAAACCAACATTATCTATCCATCCACCCATCCTTGCATCCATCCATCCATCCATCCATCCATCCATCCATCCATCCATCAATCAATCTATCCATCCATCTATCCACCCACCCATCCATCCATCCATCCGTCCATTTATCCATCCATCCATCCATCCATCCATCCATCCATCCATCCATCCATCCATCCATCCATCCATCCATCCATCCATCCATCCATCCATCCATCCA